>NW_027190960.1:0-20000 GCF_040958095.1 Procambarus clarkii
CGTCTGCCGTCATGGCTTTACAGGAGGCATCCGAGGCTTACCTGGTCGGTCTCTTCGAGGACACTAACCTCTGTGCCATCCACGCCAAGCGTGTCACCATCATGCCAAAGGACATTCAGCTTGCTCGCCGTATCCGTGGAGAGCGTGCATAAGCTAAATCGACCACCCTAGTATACACCAAACTCGGCCCTTCTCAGGGCCAAAATATCCTTCTAAGGAGATTTCAGACATTCCTAGCATAATTTAGGTGTCATACATACATGTGATATCAATAAATCAAGTCATTTGTAGTACAACCTGTTCTCTTACAAACAAAACGCCGTCGCTTTTCACTCTTATGCACTGTCAAGGATCACCCCCCCCCCCCCCCCCCCCAAAATAAAAATTGTCATACTGTACTAGAAATAAAAGCAGCTTGTATAAGTGACATATACTGTCCAGTCCTGTTTTATTCTGTTTTCGGTCCTCTGGCTTAATCTGTTAAGTTAGGAGATGACATTTTAAATTAACCGTTTTCTTGACATTTTCAAACCTAAGAGGGTGGCCTGCATAGTAATCCTAATGTGGAACATAACAATGAATCTCTAATCTCTAGAAAAAAAGATACCGAGTGCTTATATGTGTTGAGAGAGAGAGAGAGAGAGAGAGAGAGAGAGAGAGAGAGAGAGAGAGAGAGAGAGAGAGAGAGAGAGAGAGAGAGAGAGAGAGAGAGAGAGAGAGAGAGAGACACACAGACAAGATAGACAAGACAGACAGACAGACAGACAGACAGACAGACAGACAGACAGACAGACAGACAGACAGACAGACAGACAGACAGGCAGGCAGGCAGGCAGACAGACAGACAGACAGACAGACAGACAGACAGACAGACAGACACTGAGAGAGAGAAACACACACAGACAGTTTCATAAATATTCTCATTTTATAGCTATTTGCTTTCAGTGACAGAGGTTTTTGTTATAATAGTATTGGTGTCTAACACTCACAATCTCTTTAGAAATTAAAGTGTGGCTCCAATGGAGCCGAGTTTGTTGGTTTGAGGCCAAGCCACCACCACAGGGCAGTAAGTAAGCCGTTTACTTGGAGGAGGTGTACTTGGTGACGGCCTTAGTGCCCTCAGAGACGGCGTGCTTGGCCAGTTCTCCGGGCAACAGGAGCCTTACAGCCGTCTGGATCTCCCGACTGGTAATGGTGGAACGCTTGTTGTAGTGGGCCAGGCGAGAAGCCTCGGCGGCGATGCGCTCGAAGATGTCGTTCACGAACGAGTTCATGATCGACATGGCTTTGGAAGAGATACCAGTGTCGGGGTGGACCTGCTTCAGCACTTTGTAGATGTAGATGCTGTAGCTCTCCTTCCTCCTGCGCTTCTTTTTCTTATCGCCCTTGGCAATGGCCTTCTGGGCCTTTCCGGCCTTCTTGGCAGCCTTTCCAGATGCCTTGGGTGGCATGATGATGCTCGTGCTGGCTGGCGTTGCGATACAATAATGAACTTTTGCGCGAGGCGAGCTTTCCTTTTATATCCCGCTCGCGACTCAGCTCAGAGCGGGTCGCGTGGCGGAGCGCGCTGATTGGTCAGTGGCGGGCTCCCTTGATCCTGAGCGGGGTATATAACACGAAGCTCGATCTGCGGGGCGGCATAAAACACCACAAACCCACAACAGCAGCAGCAATGTCAGGACGCGGCAAGGGAGGCAAAGTGAAGGGCAAGTCAAAGTCTCGCTCCAGCAGGGCCGGACTTCAGTTCCCCGTGGGCAGAATTCACCGTCTGCTGCGTAAGGGCAACTACGCCGAACGCGTCGGTGCTGGCGCTCCTGTCTACCTGGCAGCCGTCATGGAATACCTCGCTGCCGAAGTTCTGGAGCTCGCCGGTAACGCCGCACGTGACAACAAGAAGACCCGTATCATCCCACGTCACTTGCAGTTGGCCATCCGCAACGACGAAGAACTCAACAAACTTCTGTCTGGCGTAACCATTGCACAGGGAGGTGTTCTTCCAAACATTCAGGCAGTTCTTTTGCCAAAGAAGACAGAGAAGAAGTAAGCACTTCTGCCACCCACCACGACAAATACCATAACCAGGCTCCATCCGGAGCCACACACACTTTAATAGAGAGATTCAAGTAGACAATCAACTTTCAAACATTAATAATAACATTTATATTGATTTCATTTGGAATGTGTACATAACAAACAAACAAACAAAACAAAATTATAGGGGATATTCAGCATCACTTGGAATATTAACCAATCATATAAATCCAATATATATTTTATATTTTACTTTAAGCGAGGAATTCATATTCTATTAATTTTTAATCATACAAATGAACAAAAGCAATTCTTCACTAGACGTAATGAATGAATAAATGATCAAGGTTTTAATGTGTTTCATGAATATATATATATATATATATATATATATATATATATATATATATATATATATATATATATATATATATATATATATATATATATATATATATTAATACTTGTGAACCAGAATATGTTTGAGCAGCAGCGATCGTGCCTGCCATTGGCCGAAGTGCAACAATTCAAATAATTTAAAGGGCCTGCTCGGGTATATAAGAGAGGCTGGGAGACTGGGGCCGGTGGTGGGTGATGGGTGATGAGTGATGGTGTGGTGTGGTATGGTGTTGTTAAGAGTTGATTTACGGCCAGCCAGCCAGCTGCAGCCAAGGCAGGGCAGGGCAGGGCAAGGCAAGGCAAGGCAAGGCAAGGCAAGGCAAGGCAATAACAGAACAGGACAGGACAGGACAGGCAAGGCAAGGCAAGGCAAGGCAAGGCAAGCAGGCGGGCGGGCAGGCGGGCGGGCGGGCAGGCGGGCGGGCGGGCGGGCGGGCGGGCGGGCGGGCGGCCAGCCAGCCAGCCAGCCAGCCAGCCAGCCAGCCAGGCAGGCAGGCAGGCAGGCAGGCAGGCAGGCAGGCAGGCAGGCAGGCAGGCAGCCAGCCAGCCAGCCAGCCAGCCAGCCAGCCAGCCAGCCAGCCAGCCAGCCAGCCAGCCAGCCAGCCAGCCAGCCAGCCAGCCAGCCAGCCAGCCACTCCCACTTTGTATTTATATGCATTCAATTTATATTCAAACATTATATATGTTAAGGGCCTAGTTTTAGTGTTTATTTTAAAAATGACAAACATCGAGTCGTTTTACCAGTCCTTTAGCGTTAACAGTGATGCATTTTAAAACTGAACAGAAATCACCTTTTCTGGATATATCAAATATCGAATCCGCTTAATGTGCCTACAATTCAATCATTCAAAAAATACATAATTTACATCATGCCTTTTCATAGAACAGACAATAAGATTTGAGACAATAAGAACTTTACTTTTATAACTAAAGTTGCACAATTATACCAACTCTATGGTGGCTGGGTGGTAAGGTGTGTGGCTGGTGTTTTGGAAGTCGCGAGTTCAAACGACCCAATGGGAGTACTTTTTTTTTTTGCCATACAATCTTCCTAATACTATTATGTAGGTGTGTGTGTGTGTGTGTGTTTTTATTCATTCTTTGGTTTTATAGATGACATACATATTGACTCCTTTTACCGGTCCTTAATTAGGCTCTGGGGAAGCAATGGTGGTGGTGCATTTAAAACTAAACCAAAAATCACCAGTTCTGGACGCGTCAAATATCATATCCGCTTAATGTGTCTACAACCTAATTACTTAAAACTACACTATTTAATTCATTCATATCATGTGCATATTGGTCATTATGCTCATACAACCGACATCAAAATTTATTTTCATTATTAGAATCATACATTTCATCAAGTAATACAGATACAAAGAGATTTTCTTTCTGAGAAGACCGTTAGTATTGGCTGGCTGGCAGGCAGGCAGGCATTTGAGGGTTATTATTTCGCCTGTTGATTGGGGGGAGGGTTGATGTGTTAGGGGGTTTTCGGTTAGGTGTGGTGGTGGTGATTGGTGGTGATTGGTGGTGATTGGTGGTGGTGGTGATTGGTGGTGAGTAGTGGTGGTGGTGGTGAGTAGTGGTAGTGGTGGTGGTGGTGGTGGTGGTGGTGGTGGTGGTGGTGGTGGTGGTGGTAGTAGGTGGGAGGGGGGGGGGGGAAGGGGACTGATGGTCTGTGGATTCCTTCTCCGTACCCCTTACATATAAGCAAAAACATGCCTTCCTGTGGGTATAGAAACATTAACACAAATTATATATGTAACTGATATTGTAGCCTTTTAAACAGAAAAGATTTGTACATACAAATACTTTTAAATTATCATTTATTTGTGGAAATGGCATTTACGTCATTAAATTGATACCTCAGCATCAAGCTTGTGTCCTGCAGCTGTGGTCCAGTGGTAAAGTGTATATAAGTGATGCGTATTCTTGGAGTTGCGAGTTCAAACCCGGATTAAGCTATATATATATATATATATATATATATATATATATATATATATATATATATATATATATAAAACAACATGTTTTGTTTTGGTTGTTTGTTTTTGTATAAAGCCTCACACACTATATTAAGCGAGTTTGTTTTAAACATGACATACATATTAATTCATTTTACCAGGCCTTATTCCACACAACTCCGTGAATTTCCCGTGGAGCCAGCCATTCAAACAAAAACAAACGAAACAAAACAAAACAAAACAAAAAACATTATTGCCAACAGCATTTGGTGTTCCCAGGCGGTCACCCATCCAAGTACTAACCAAACCCAACGTTGCTTAACTTCGCTGATCGGACGAGAAGCGGTGTTCTCAACGTGGTATGGCCGTTGGCATGAGACTGCCTACACATTGTGGCTAATAACCAACTCTTTTTAGTCATCACGGCAGGATACGGACCTTCTTGTGGTGTCTTAATGGTAATTGTATCCTAACATATTTTTGTCTCCTTGGCATGGATATTTAACATCGTTTATTCAGTCTTGGGTTTATGTTCTTTCGCCATTTACAGACATTTTACATCTACCTACTTCCTCAGCCTGCCCTGCCAATTTCTAATGAATTTGTGGATTTTCTTTTGTAATACATACATGTGTGTGCTCATCTGCTCTTCAGTTTTTATGATATTTGTCTCATCTGTCCTGCTTTATGATACTTTTACAAAGAACATGAACAAATGCTTCTATTTTAGAGAAGATATGGGATCCAGGTTTCGGAGCCGTAAAACCAACCGTTGTGATTGGTGGACGAGTTGCCAGGTTGCAGCTTCTGTACCGTGCCGGCACATAAATAGGTTCGGCTCAAGCGGCGGCAGCATCATTCCCCCGTGACTGTCTGAGCGTCTCTCATCACCTTGGTTATCTCATCATCATCATGGTAGAAGCAAAGCCTACCAAGAAGGCTGCGGCTGCTGCTGTGGTGGCCACCACCAGGAAACCTCGCGTCCAGGTTGCTCACCCGAAAACTAGTCAAATGGTTCTAGCCGCGGTCGCAGCACTCAAAGACCGTAAGGGCTCGTCTCTACAAGCAATCAAGAAGTACGTTGTTGCCAACAACAAAGTCGAGGCTGCCAAGATCGCCATTTACATCCGAAGATTTCTCAAGAAAGCAGTGGCTGACGGCATTCTTGTTCAGACCAAGGGAAGTGGAGCTAGTGGATCATTCAAGCTGGCCGTAGCAGAGAAGAGGGCCGTTCTAACTCCCAAGAAAGCCACCACAACCAAGAAACCATCTACAGCAGCAAAGAAGGCCGTGGTAACTCCCAAGAAAGCCGCCACAAGCAACAAACCACCTACAGCCTTGAAAAAGAAGCAGCAGCAGCAGCTTGTTGTTGGGAACAAAAAGCCCAAAATAAAGAGAGCTTCAAAATCTCCCAAACCACCCAAGGCAAAGAAAGCTGTCAAGAAAACAACAAAGGCAAAATAAACGATGACATGCAAGCAGCATGAATACACATGACAATAAACATCCAGGCCTCCCCCCTCAGTGGAGGGGCCTCATATGATTCCAAAAAGAGTTTAGTTTTGTAGACAAATAAATCATTACTTTTGGGGTAGATTTACTCTGTATATTATATATATATATATATATATATATATATATATATATATATATATATATATATATATATATATATATATAATATATATATATATATATATTTATATATACACATGGGTGAGGTGATATGGTACCAAAGTTTTGGGTAAGGTGATTGACATTTACACAAGATAAAACACGAACCAATGGGAATAAAAACATAAGAATGGAAGTAACTGCAGAAGGCCTATTGGCCCATAACACAAGCACTTCCTCTTGATGCTTCTATATTGGTTCGGAGTCTTGAAGCTATAATATATATATATATATATATATATATATATATATATATATATATATATATATATATATATATATATATATATATATATAATATATATATATATATATATATATATATATATATATATATATATATATATATATATATATATATATATATATATGCACACAAAACTAAATAGTCTTGTTAGACAAATTGCCCCTATTAGAGGCAAGTTGACTAACAAGCCGAATGACTGCAATTGTTTTGAATTTGAGTTAAATCTAACATAGAAATGTAATCAAACCTAACCTAACCTATGCTAACCCAAGCTAAGCTAACCTAACCTAACCTAAGCTAACCCAAGCTAAGCTAAGCTAACCTAACCTAACCTAACCTAACCTAAGCTAACCTAACCTAACCTAACCTAACCTAACCTAACCTAACCCAGCAATTCATGATCTTAATATAATACTGTTAATTGGATAAACCAATTTGGAAAGAAATGTTCGAAAATAACAAAATTAACTGTGCTTGTTAGGAAAATTGGGCCTTGCATACTTGTCCCAATAGTGTGGTTCTCGCTTTTAGGTACGACATAAACGTATACCTAAGTTGAGAGAGAAAAAGATTCGCACTCAAACATGCATATCGATTGCCAGTCCTGAATTCTGGGTAGATATTCGTGTCCTCCCTTTTCATTTACCATCATTTGGATACTATCAAAACAGCTCTGAGAAGGATAAAATGAATAAAACGGGTAGCTCACTCATGTAAAAAGGAAGAGTTGGGAAAGATCTCTCTCTCTCTCTCTCTCTCTCTCCCCCTCACCCCCCACCAATGATCCTGCTCTGCTAGTATATAACGTAACAAACCTTCCCCCCCCCCCCCCTCCCTCCCCAATCAGAGTCCCTTTAAGCATGCGAGGATAAAAAATAGATTTCATAAGACCCAATGTGCTAGCTGATATCAAAACAATTTATGTTATCGTCTATTAAGCCCTTCAGTAAAAAAGTATAGGGACCTAATTAGGTCCCGTTTTGAGGTGGTGGTGGGTGGAATCGATGGATTAGCCAAGCTCTTATCCGCCGAATCCGTAGAGGGTACGACCCTGGCGCTTCAGAGCGTACACCACGTCCATAGCAGTGACGGTCTTCCTCTTGGCGTGTTCCGTGTAGGTTACAGCATCACGGATGACGTTCTCGAGGAACACCTTCAGGACGCCACGGGTCTCTTCGTAGATGAGACCCGAAATACGCTTCACGCCGCCACGACGAGCTAAGCGACGAATAGCGGGCTTGGTGATGCCCTGGATGTTGTCACGTAGCACCTTACGATGACGCTTGGCGCCACCCTTTCCGAGTCCCTTGCCTCCCTTGCCGCGTCCAGTCATGGTGTTGAAGTTGTGTGAATCGAATTGACGAATGCCCGCACGATTTCCCGACTATATCCCATCAAGCGGACGTACTAGTAGCATTGCAACTCCTGCCTGCCCTTACTTTACGCTTGTGGTCGAGTAGACACGGCTTTCTCACAACGCTTTCAAAACTGCAGTTGCCTACTCGTCTGTTTCACGTCCCTGTGAAATGACTTTTGCACAAATCCAAAAAATAGAGCAAAATCAGCGATAATAGTGATTGAGGTGAGCCGCCTGTTGGCTGCAGCCAGAGGAAGGAGGGGAGGGGCAACGGGGTGACGTAGGCGAGTCGAGCAGCCAATGGCGCTCGAGCAAGCGCCTCGAGACGGCGTATATAAGCAAAAATTTTTCGGCGCCGGCCATCACAAACCACAGTTGTTCACCATGGCTCGCACCAAGCAGACTGCTCGCAAGTCCACGGGAGGCAAGGCTCCTCGTAAGCAGCTGGCCACCAAGGCAGCACGCAAGTCTGCTCCTGCCACAGGGGGTGTGAAGAAGCCTCACCGTTACAGGCCCGGAACGGTCGCCCTGCGTGAGATCCGTCGTTACCAGAAGAGCACCGAGTTGCTCATCAGGAAACTTCCCTTCCAGCGTCTGGTGCGCGAGATTGCCCAGGACTTCAAGACCGATCTTCGCTTCCAGTCGTCTGCCGTCATGGCTTTACAGGAGGCATCCGAGGCTTACCTGGTCGGTCTCTTCGAGGACACTAACCTCTGTGCCATCCACGCCAAGCGTGTCACCATCATGCCAAAGGACATTCAGCTTGCTCGCCGTATCCGTGGAGAGCGTGCATAAGCTAAATCGACCACCCTAGTATACACCAAACTCGGCCCTTCTCAGGGCCAAAATATCCTTCTAAGGAGATTTCAGACATTCCTAGCATAATTTAGGTGTCATACATACATGTGATATCAATAAATCAAGTCATTTGTAGTACAACCTGTTCTCTTACAAACAAAACGCCGTCGCTTTTCACTCTTATGCACTGTCAAGGATCACCCCCCCCCCCCCCCAAAATAAAAATTGTCATACTGTACTAGAAATAAAAGCAGCTTGTATAAGTGACATATACTGTCCAGTCCTGTTTTATTCTGTTTTCGGTCCTCTGGCTTAATCTGTTAAGTTAGGAGATGACATTTTAAATTAACCGTTTTCTTGACATTTTCAAACCTAAGAGGGTGGCCTGCATAGTAATCCTAATGTGGAACATAACAATGAATCTCTAATCTCTAGAAAAAAGATACCGAGTGCTTATATGTGTTGAGAGAGAGAGAGAGAGAGAGAGAGAGAGAGAGAGAGAGAGAGAGAGAGAGAGAGAGAGAGAGAGAGAGAGAGAGAGAGAGAGAGAGAGAGAGAGAGAGAGAGAGAGACACACAGACAAGATAGACAAGACAGACAGACAGACAGACAGACAGACAGACAGACAGACAGACAGACAGACAGACAGGCAGGCAGGCAGGCAGACAGACAGACAGACAGACAGACAGACAGACAGACAGACAGACACTGAGAGAGAGAAACACACACAGACAGTTTCATAAATATTCTCATTTTATAGCTATTTGCTTTCAGTGACAGAGGTTTTTGTTATAATAGTATTGGTGTCTAACACTCACAATCTCTTTAGAAATTAAAGTGTGGCTCCAATGGAGCCGAGTTTGTTGGTTTGAGGCCAAGCCACCACCACAGGGCAGTAAGTAAGCCGTTTACTTGGAGGAGGTGTACTTGGTGACGGCCTTAGTGCCCTCAGAGACGGCGTGCTTGGCCAGTTCTCCGGGCAACAGGAGCCTTACAGCCGTCTGGATCTCCCGACTGGTAATGGTGGAACGCTTGTTGTAGTGGGCCAGGCGAGAAGCCTCGGCGGCGATGCGCTCGAAGATGTCGTTCACGAACGAGTTCATGATCGACATGGCTTTGGAAGAGATACCAGTGTCGGGGTGGACCTGCTTCAGCACTTTGTAGATGTAGATGCTGTAGCTCTCCTTCCTCCTGCGCTTCTTTTTCTTATCGCCCTTGGCAATGGCCTTCTGGGCCTTTCCGGCCTTCTTGGCAGCCTTTCCAGATGCCTTGGGTGGCATGATGATGCTCGTGCTGGCTGGCGTTGCGATACAATAATGAACTTTTGCGAACTGAACTGAATAATACAGGAGAAGATGCCCATTGGGGCGAGCCTTGAAGTGGGGACAGCTGAAGAGTAGTCGGTGAGAGGAAATGCTGAAGTTGAAGAAAAAGTGCCAGGGCTAAACCCAGCTGCGTGGCAATACGTCGATGCTGCAAACAACCCAACAACTGGCTAGGCTTGGAGGCGGGTCTGGAAGGCGGCGGTGGCAGTGCTTCAGCATTCAAGGTGGAAACAATCAGTCTTCATGTGGTGTCTTCTTCTTCTTCTTCAATTTGGTGTTTCTTCTTTCTTCTTGCTTCGAGTAATCATTTGATGTTTGTAATCGGCGTAGTCTGGTGGGAAAAGGTCCTTTGACAATGTGGTTTCGTCGCATTCAACGAAGATTACTTCGTTCCTTAGTGTGTACTTTGAGTTTGGATCATTCAGCAGGCATTCCGCATACCTTGTGTTGAGTATTTTGCTGGAGAGGCGTCTGTATTCGGGAGTTCCAAGTGTAAGTTGTTCACGTTGATCATATAGTGCGGAGACTCTTGGAGACTCCTGTGTTGCTGGAGATGGTGATTGTGCTTCAACGTCAATCGAGGCAGTAGAGTCATCATCGGAAAACAAGTGTTGGTTTTCAGAAGCATCAGGTGTAGGTACCTGTGAAGCTGGTGTAGTCTCGGGTGCGGCTGGTGTATTTTCTGGTGAAGCTGGTGAAGTTGGTGCAGTCTCAGGTACCACTGGAGAAGTAGATGGTTCGTCTGGAGTAGTAGCAGTGTGCAAGGATGTTGCAGAGTCTGTATCAGGTTGCACAGGGTGGGCGTCAGCAGACAGGATATCTGCCAATGCAGTTGAAGAGATGGTGATGTTAGAAGCAGAAGTGGTATTTGTTGCTGAAGTCGTAGCATTGGTGTTGGCTGAGGCTGTTGTTGTGAAGAGCTCGTCACGAACAGTAAATGTTGGTAAACCGTTGTCAGCGTACATAATGTTCAGAATTCGTACAAATTCCTTGGTGTTCGTGCCTGCAATCATTTCAGCAGTGCGGATGAGTCCCATTATGACGTTATGGTTCCTGTTAGGGAGCAGCATCTGGTGTGGTGAGGGTTGGCTTGTTGATTCAGCAGAGTAAAGTTGTGGCTGTCGCTGCTGCGTCGATGATTGGTTGGCGGGCTGGGACCCAGGGCCCCAATGGGATGCAGTCTGTGCAGAAGCTCCGCCCCCTCCCGGAAGCAGAGGAAAGTTGGCGGCTTGCACGTTGAATGTTGACGGTTCTCGTCGTGTGGTGTTGGCTTGCCTGGCTTCGGTCATCTTCTGTATTTCTTGACGTCTGTTTGGACACTCAGCAGAGACGGCAGTATGGTGACCTTGGCAGAGAAGGCATTTGAGGAAGTCGCTGGTGCATTGTTTGAAGTGGTGACTCTCGGCGCACTTGCTGCACCGTTGGTCCTGAGATGGGCAATTTTTAGTGAAGTGCTCATAACTATAGCACTTAAAACACTGTCGTAGCTGGTAGTAATGTTCTCTTGTTATTTGTCGGGGTGTACAAGCGAGGCCGAAGCACCGGAAGCCGTTGGTGGTAGCAGAGGTAGCTTCCTCAGGCGAGGTGAAGGTGACCTTCATAGTGGAGAGGTGGCTGTCCTGCACAGGGATGAATTTTACGGTGACTGCAGTCAAGGAAGGGTTATCTTCGGTTATGCTGGTGGCGACGTCGGTGGTAGCTTTTTCAGAGATGAGGGAGCTCACTCTCCTTACGAAAACAGTCCTGGCTGCGAGGTAGTGTCGTGGTGGGGTGAGGAACATGTGCGCCTCCTCAAGAGCAGTGAGGTGAATGGGGTTAAAGAGGCGTTGTACGGCCTCGGCACTGCTGAACAGCAGTTGAGGGAGTCCATCATCGTTGAGTACGACGTCCAGGGGTGCAACATTGGTTGTAGTGGTGATCAAATCCGATATCTCTGATCGAGTAGGGATCTGGTTCCCTCTGAATCGTACCTTGATTCGGTAGATCATGGCTCTAATCGTTGCTGCCTAATGTTTACCCACCCGGCAGTGCTGGGTGCAGGAGAGCCTGATCTAGAGGGTTGCACTTTCCTTAAGAGGTCTCCCGTCTCTTACCGGTTTAATGCACCGGATCAGGGTGGGGTCTGACCTCTTAAAGCAAAGTACTCTGTGAACTTTTGCGCGAGGCGAGCTTTCCTTTTATATCCCGCTCGCGACTCAGCTCAGAGCGGGTCGCGTGGCGGAGCGCGCTGATTGGTCAGTGGCGGGCTCCCTTGATCCTGAGCGGGGTATATAACACGAAGCTCGATCTGCGAGCCCGCATCTTGGATAAAAGATAAAACCGAAAAAAGATAAACCGAAAACCTAGATCAGGCTCTCTGCACCCAGCACTGCCGGGTGGGTAAATATTAGGCAGCAACGTAGAGCCATGATTTACCGCATAAAGGTCCGGTTTCGTGACGAAACCACTTACACCGGACCCCAATTACTAAGGAAAATCGTTGACATCACGAATGCAGCCCCGTTGGACATCCGTGACGATGCTGACGGCGCTGTACTTCTTTATTCAAGCGAGCAAGCTCTGGAGCAACTGTTTGCACCAGAACACCAGGACGCCCTACGAAACGCCAACCTGATCATCACTCCTAACCGTCGCTACTTGGCTGAACGAACCATCTTCGTCAGCCACACAAGTGTCTACATCGCCACCCAAGACCCTGGCACCATACTTGATAGTATCAACACCAGAAACCCGGCTCTGACTGCTGCTACAGTCAAGGTCATCAAGAACAACGACAACCCTAGGCCTACTCTCAAGGTCACCTTCACAACAGCTGCTGCAGCTACCCAAGCTGTGGAAAATGGATTTAGATGTCTGGATATTTCCATCACACCTGACACTGTAAAGAAGGAACGGTACTACAACATTCGCCAGTGCTTTAAGTGCTACAAGTACGATCATGATACCAAGAACTGCCAACAAGCAGAGGTTAAATGCAGCATTTGTACCCAGGATCATCACTTCAAAACCTGCCGGTCAACCACCAAACTGTGCCTCAATTGTGGAGGAGCTCACATCGCCGTCTCCATGGACTGCCAAGTACGACTAGACGAAATAAATAAAACAGCAACTGCCAACCCAACAACCAATCAGCCGGCGAGCTTCAATATCCAAGCTACATCGTTTCCAGTGCTTCCCAACGCTTCTGCTCCTGCTACACAGACGTCCACACCAGGCCAGACCACCCCCCAATGGGGACCCAGGACACAGGCGACTGCAGCTCAGCCAACCAACTTGACTGTCAACCAATCAGCGGCCTCGACCAACACCACTCTCATCCCATGCCTGATCAGTGTAGCTGAGAGAGAGGCGGGAACAGACAACGCAAAATACGTGAGAGTACTGAACAGGCTGCTCGCCCAGAACAACCTGCCTACAATGTTGATACCAGCAGACCTATTTCAACATCACAACGCTGCTTCAACCCAAACAGACGAAATTCCAACACCAACAGCAACCGCAGTCATACCGCAACCACCACCACCGGAGTCGAACCCAGCACAAGTCACCCAGGCAACAGCATCCACCCAGACTACCACCACAGCAGACAAGTCAACCTCATCACCTGCCCCCACCAGCCCGAGACGGAAGAAAATGAGAGGAAAAAGGAGACCAAAATGTCAGCAAGTGGAAACAGAATCAGATTCAGATGCAGAGTTCCAAGAAGCCCTGGCTGAGACCTTCACATATGAGGCCCCAGACTTCGACCTAAACCCAAGCAAATCAAGCAAGAAAGTGCCCTGCTATGGACTTTACCTCAATCACGGTGGCAATTTCAACGGCAACCGAAGCACAAGAATGGTCATTGCCTTAGAATGCAACAGGATCATGAACCAGCTCAGGAAAACCATTCCTTACCCTGTGTTTGTCCACCACGAGACCGTGGAACGCTATGTAGACTTCTGCGCTCTGGAGAGTGCATACATCGACCCTAAATTCGACTTCAAGAGGGGACAAGTGACCTTCCTGGAAGAAGATGAAGACCCGACAGGAATACCAATACCACCGCTAACATTCGGGAAGTACATGCGAATACCTCCTGGCCGGGACACCACCAAGCAACAGTGAACTTACCTCTCACCATCTCAATAAGGAAGACGCCTCCTCCAAGCCAGACAGACCACCTCAGGTGAACCAGGACGACATCACCCTGCCCCACCACTAACCTCCTGCCGCCCAAGAAGAACTTAACCTACAGGCTTTGACTGAAAAAACATCTCCAATCCAAGGTGGACGGGCCACCGAACTTTCAAGCCTCCTCTCTCCACATCCAAATCCTCTTCCAAGAATTTCATCGCCCCATCCTTCTTCCTCCCACATCCTTTCCAAGCTCTTTGGACATCAAAACCAAAACCAAAACCAAACCAAACCCGCATCTTGGCTGACTTGAATGCTACAGGAATGTGACCCGATGCCAGCATAGCGTTGAATAGGTTGAGTATGGATTGCATAAGATTGCCTGGTAGAAGTTTGATCTGCAGCGCTTTGATCCCTGATGGTCCTGGGGCCTTATCTCTGGTGTTTTTGATGACTCCTCTCATCTCTAGCATAGTTATGGGTCTTGTTAAAGGGTGGTCGTCTTCTAGGGTTGTCAGGTCAATCAGAGGGGTGCTGTTAAGGGAGGCGGCATTTTCTGTTGTCCATTGGTTGACACGTTCAAAGTGAGTGTTGTTGAAGGCTCTGCTGTTTGAAGCTGTGAGTGTCTTTTTCCAAACTGCGCCCATGAGGTCAGCCTGATCCTGCGGGTCTTCCATTTTTTCTTGTTTGAGCCCGGTTCTCTTCAACATCTTTGTAAATGACCTGCCCCAACCAGAGTATAGGGACACCATTATCGTACAATTTGCGGACGACGTAACGCACGTAATAACATCTAACCCTAGCAGCCAAGCGGCCAAACATGCAACTGCAACCCGTAAGGCAAACGTAGAACTAGCAAGGACTGCTAACTGGGAAAGGAAATGGAGGATAACCACTAACCCAGAAAAGATTCAATTAAGCACTGTCGGCTGTATGGCCTTCTCAATTGAAAATGAGGGGGGAATAAGAATCAGGGGTGAACCCATAGCCATCTCAAACTCCAACACAGTGCTCGGTTACAACTTCAACAGGCTTCTCAACTCCTCCCAGTACGTATCCCAGAAGACAGCGATGGCCCGGGGCTCACTGGCGAGGCTCTTCCGTTTCAACCAAGCCCCATCCCACATCAAGCTCCACCTGTACAGAATGATCATAAGGCCTAGCTTGGAATACCCATACGTTCCCCTGAACCTCACCAACAAATCCAACATGTTGAAGATTCAACGAGTACAAAACAAAGCACTTCGCTTTGCAGAGGGCCTGACTCTGAGTGACAGGGTGAGAACCGACCTGATCCATGAGACGCTCAACATGAAGCCAATGAACATTAGGCTCAGCTACCTGGCCAGAAGACAGCTGTACCGTATGAAGAACATGTATGTCCCAGACCCAGAAGATCCCTTCGTAGCAGAAAACACCACCAGCGACTACGAGATCCACGAACCACCACACAGAACCAGAAGAATCACTCTCCAACAAAAAGTGATCAGACATATCCATGATGAGGCCTTCCCAAGCCCTCAGATACTAAGCGGTCTGCCAGACGATCCAGATGAGTGGCCCATCCCGGACCCAATCTACACCAAATGAAGAATAAAGAAAGAAAGAAAAAAAAAATATATAAATAATAAAAAAAAAAAAAAAAAAAAAATAATAATAAATAAATAAATAAAAAAGAAAAAAAAAAAAAAAAAAAAAAAAAAAAAAAAAAAAAAAAAAAAATATATATAAATAAAACACCTACAAAAAAATATAAAACCAAAAAACCATTTGTCGTGGCGTCAGAAGTGTAACTACCCTGATGTTTCTAAGATTAGCCTCCTTCAGCCAACTCCATCGGCTCTAGTGCTTTAGGACACCAACAAGGTCACAAACACTAGCCCCCCCAGCCAATGTACTGACAACCCAACATAACACACACGCAAACAAACAACACATACAAAAATGTCAACCCATGGTGGACAGGCCACCGAACTTTCAAACCTCCTCTCTCTCGACACCCGCATCCTCTTCCTGAATTTCATCTCCCCATCCCTCTACCTCCCCCATCCTTTCCATTCCCTATGGACATCAAAGCAAACCCGCATAAAACACCACAAACCCACAACAGCAGCAGCAATGTCAGGACGCGGCAAGGGAGGCAAAGTGAAGGGCAAGTCAAAGTCTCGCTCCAGCAGGGCCGGACTTCAGTTCCCCGTGGGCAGAATTCACCGTCTGCTGCGTAAGGGCAACTACGCCGAACGCGTCGGTGCTGGCGCTCCTGTCTACCTGGCAGCCGTCATGGAATACCTCGCTGCCGAAGTTCTGGAGCTCGCCGGTAACGCCGCACGTGACAACAAGAAGACCCGTATCATCCCACGTCACTTGCAGTTGGCCATCCGCAACGACGAAGAACTCAACAAACTTCTGTCTGGCGTAACCATTGCACAGGGAGGTGTTCTTCCAAACATTCAGGCAGTTCTTTTGCCAAAGAAGACAGAGAAGAAGTAAGCACTTCTGCCACCCACCACGACAAATACCATAACCAGGCTCCATCCGGAGCCACACACACTTTAATAGAGAGATTCAAGTAGACAATCAACTTTCAAACATTAATAATAACATTTATATTGATTTCATTTGGAATGTGTACATAACAAACAAACAAACAAAACAAAATTATAGGGGATATTCAGCATCACTTGGAATATTAACCAATCATATAAATCCAATATATATTTTATATTTTACTTTAAGCGAGGAATTCATATTCTATTAATTTTTAATCATACAAATGAACAAAAGCAATTCTTCACTAGACGTAATGAATGAATAAATGATCAAGGTTTTAATGTGTTTCATGAATATATATATATATATATATATATATATATATATATATATATATATATATATATATATATATATATATATATATATATATTAATACTTGTGAACCAGAATATGTTTGAGCAGCAGCGATCGTGCCTGCCATTGGCCGAAGTGCAACAATTCAAATAATTTAAAGGGCCTGCTCGGGTATATAAGAGAGGCTGGGAGACTGGGGCCGGTGGTGGGTGATGGGTGATGAGTGATGGTGTGGTGTGGTATGGTGTTGTTAAGAGTTGATTTACGGCCAGCCAGCCAGCTGCAGCCAAGGCAGGGCAGGGCAGGGCAAGGCAAGGCAAGGCAAGGCAAGGCAAGGCAAGGCAATAACAGAACAGGACAGGACAGGACAGGCAAGGCAAGGCAAGGCAAGGCAAGGCAAGCAGGCGGGCGGGCAGGCGGGCGGGCGGGCAGGCGGGCGGGCGGGCGGGCGGGCGGGCGGGCGGGCGGCCAGCCAGCCAGCCAGCCAGCCAGCCAGCCAGCCAGGCAGGCAGGCAGGCAGGCAGGCAGGCAGGCAGGCAGGCAGGCAGGCAGGCAGCCAGCCAGCCAGCCAGCCAGCCAGCCAGCCAGCCAGCCAGCCAGCCAGCCAGCCAGCCAGCCAGCCAGCCAGCCAGCCACTCCCACTTTGTATTTATATGCATTCAATTTATATTCAAACATTATATATGTTAAGGGCCTAGTTTTAGTGTTTATTTTAAAAATGACAAACATCGAGTCGTTTTACCAGTCCTTTAGCGTTAACAGTGATGCATTTTAAAACTGAACAGAAATCACCTTTTCTGGATATATCAAATATCGAATCCGCTTAATGTGCCTACAATTCAATCATTCAAAAAATACATAATTTACATCATGCCTTTTCATAGAACAGACAATAAGATTTGAGACAATAAGAACTTTACTTTTATAACTAAAGTTGCACAATTATACCAACTCTATGGTGGCTGGGTGGTAAGGTGTGTGGCTGGTGTTTTGGAAGTCGCGAGTTCAAACGACCCAATGGGAGTACTTTTTTTTTTTGCCATACAATCTTCCTAATACTATTATGTAGGTGTGTGTGTGTGTGTGTGTTTTTATTCATTCTTTGGTTTTATAGATGACATACATATTGACTCCTTTTACCGGTCCTTAATTAGGCTCTGGGGAAGCAATGGTGGTGGTGCATTTAAAACTAAACCAAAAATCACCAGTTCTGGACGCGTCAAATATCATATCCGCTTAATGTGTCTACAACCTAATTACTTAAAACTACACTATTTAATTCATTCATATCATGTGCATATTGGTCATTATGCTCATACAACCGACATCAAAATTTATTTTCATTATTAGAATCATACATTTCATCAAGTAATACAGATACAAAGAGATTTTCTTTCTGAGAAGACCGTTAGTATTGGCTGGCTGGCAGGCAGGCAGGCATTTGAGGGTTATTATTTCGCCTGTTGATTGGGGGGAGGGTTGATGTGTTAGGGGGTTTTCGGTTAGGTGTGGTGGTGGTGATTGGTGGTGATTGGTGGTGATTGGTGGTGGTGGTGATTGGTGGTGAGTAGTGGTGGTGGTGGTGAGTAGTGGTAGTGGTGGTGGTGGTGGTGGTGGTGGTGGTGGTGGTGGTGGTGGTAGTAGGTGGGAGGGGGGGGGGGGAAGGGGACTGATGGTCTGTGGATTCCTTCTCCGTACCCCTTACATATAAGCAAAAACATGCCTTCCTGTGGGTATAGAAACATTAACACAAATTATATATGTAACTGATATTGTAGCCTTTTAAACAGAAAAGATTTGTACATACAAATACTTTTAAATTATCATTTATTTGTGGAAATGGCATTTACGTCATTAAATTGATACCTCAGCATCAAGCTTGTGTCCTGCAGCTGTGGTCCAGTGGTAAAGTGTATATAAGTGATGCGTATTCTTGGAGTTGCGAGTTCAAACCCGGATTAAGCTATATATATATATATATATATATATATATATATATATATATATATATATATATATATATATATATATAAAACAACATGTTTTGTTTTGGTTGTTTGTTTTTGTATAAAGCCTCACACACTATATTAAGCGAGTTTGTTTTAAACATGACATACATATTAATTCATTTTACCAGGCCTTATTCCACACAACTCCGTGAATTTCCCGTGGAGCCAGCCATTCAAACAAAAACAAACGAAACAAAACAAAACAAAACAAAAAACATTATTGCCAACAGCATTTGGTGTTCCCAGGCGGTCACCCATCCAAGTACTAACCAAACCCAACGTTGCTTAACTTCGCTGATCGGACGAGAAGCGGTGTTCTCAACGTGGTATGGCCGTTGGCATGAGACTGCCTACACATTGTGGCTAATAACCAACTCTTTTTAGTCATCACGGCAGGATACGGACCTTCTTGTGGTGTCTTAATGGTAATTGTATCCTAACATATTTTTGTCTCCTTGGCATGGATATTTAACATCGTTTATTCAGTCTTGGGTTTATGTTCTTTCGCCATTTACAGACATTTTACATCTACCTACTTCCTCAGCCTGCCCTGCCAATTTCTAATGAATTTGTGGATTTTCTTTTGTAATACATACATGTGTGTGCTCATCTGCTCTTCAGTTTTTATGATATTTGTCTCATCTGTCCTGCTTTATGATACTTTTACAAAGAACATGAACAAATGCTTCTATTTTAGAGAAGATATGGGATCCAGGTTTCGGAGCCGTAAAACCAACCGTTGTGATTGGTGGACGAGTTGCCAGGTTGCAGCTTCTGTACCGTGCCGGCACATAAATAGGTTCGGCTCAAGCGGCGGCAGCATCATTCCCCCGTGACTGTCTGAGCGTCTCTCATCACCTTGGTTATCTCATCATCATCATGGTAGAAGCAAAGCCTACCAAGAAGGCTGCGGCTGCTGCTGTGGTGGCCACCACCAGGAAACCTCGCGTCCAGGTTGCTCACCCGAAAACTAGTCAAATGGTTCTAGCCGCGGTCGCAGCACTCAAAGACCGTAAGGGCTCGTCTCTACAAGCAATCAAGAAGTACGTTGTTGCCAACAACAAAGTCGAGGCTGCCAAGATCGCCATTTACATCCGAAGATTTCTCAAGAAAGCAGTGGCTGACGGCATTCTTGTTCAGACCAAGGGAAGTGGAGCTAGTGGATCATTCAAGCTGGCCGTAGCAGAGAAGAGGGCCGTTCTAACTCCCAAGAAAGCCACCACA
>NW_027190961.1:0-21253 GCF_040958095.1 Procambarus clarkii
GAGAGGGGGGAGGGGTGAGAATAAATAATAATTATTCCAAAATACTTAATACTTTAACTAATGTCTACACCTACCATCCTATGTCCGTTCCCTACCTCAGACCATTTCCCCTCTAATTTGGTAAAAATAAGCCTTAATAATATAATACTAAATATATTGAAAAAAATCTGTGGATAGCTACAGCCTCCAGCATATATATATATATATATATATATATATATATATATATATATATATATATATATATATATATATATATATATATATATATATATATATATATATATATATATATAAGCCCATAAGCAATCCAGTTGGGATCGCCCCATTGCCGACAAAGTAGCTCCAACATTACTGTAGGCTGTGACAACACCACATGCTACTGCCCGACTTAGAGCTGTAGCAGCTCCCCATGCCCGGGACTTGCTATTAGCAACCCCAATATCAGCTACTAGCACTCGTCTCACCACAGGCCCTCTGAATGGCTGTGGCTCTCCGCCTCACTGCCCGAATCCACACCGAATACAGGGGTTTTGGTGGCGAGGCAGTGGCCGACAGGTACGGACGACATGGCCTTCTCTGCCAAAGGACAGGAGGATGGCATGCAAGACACAGCGATGTTAACGACATTATAAAGAGAAGCCTTATCACGGAAGGTTGTCCAGCAGAGAGAGAGTCCCGTTCCCTATTGCCCCGCAACTCTGATGAGCCTGTTGGTCGCCCAGATGGGATCACGGTGAACCCCTGGAAGAATAGTAGACAGTTGGTGTGGGACTACACTTGCGTTTCAACTTTAGTCAACACCTATGTTAACTTCAGTGCTGTTCAGGCAGGAGGTGCTGCCAATCACTGGGAAGCAGCCAAGTCACATAAAAACGGAGACCTTGATCACTACTACAATTTTGTCCCCACTGCCTCAGAGACACTTGGTGCCTGGGGTAAAAGTGCTGCAAGTTTTTTGAAGGAGCTGGGGTCCAAGCTAATTGAAACAACTAGAGACCCTACAGCCGTCAGTTTTCTCTTTCAGCGCCTTAGTGTGGAGATCCAGAGTGGAATTGCTCACAGCATCCATGCTTCCTGCCCGCAATCCGAGGAGCTGGATGAGCTGGGGAGTTGTAATATAAATATTATGATTAAATTGTATTTATTTTTTCGTTTCGTTGCCTTATTTATCATTAATTTTTAAATTTTCGGTATAAAAATTTATTTTTGTGTCTATGGATGTCTGTCTGTGTGTTTGTTTGAGTGTCCCTGTGAGTGTTTGTCCGGTTATACCTGTGGGTCCACGAGGCCATCTGTGTCCCCTCAGATGGTCTCCCTTATCACAGTTTTTGTCTATAGATGTGTGTCTGTGTGAGTGTTCGGGTGAGTGTGTGTCCGGTTATACCTGTGAGTCCACGAGGCCATCTGTGTCCCCTCAGATGGTCTTCTTTATCACAGTTTGTGTCTATGGATGCAGGCGATGAGTCACAATAACGCGGCTAAAGTATGTTGACCAGACCACACACTAGAAGTTGAAGGAACGACGACGTTTCGGTAAGTCCTTGACCATTCTCAAGTCGACTGAGAATGTGTCTATGGATGTGTGTCTGGGTGAGTGTCCCTGTGAGTGTCCGGGTGAGTGTGTGTGTTCGGTTATACCTGTGGGTCCACGAGGCAATCTGTGTTCCCTCAGATGGTCTTCCTTATCACTGTTTGTGTCTATGGATGTGTGTCTGAGTGAGTGTCCCTGTGAGTGTCCTGGTGAGTGTGTGTGTGTGTGAGTGTCCGGGTTTATGTGTAGTTTGGTTTCTGGAACCATTTGTGTCCCTCCCTTCAACTCTTTTCCCTTATTCCCACCTTGGGTTCGAATCCCAGGTGATTAGACCTGCCCTAGGTCAATGGATCCAAGGTATCCATCCGTGGGCCTAACGGATTTCACCTCTTCCCTACTTTACTAGGAGTCAGGCTAATTCCAGCAACCCAGAGAACCTTTCGATACAGAGGCAGCTACAGGAGGGGACCACATAAATTAGTGCCCTGTAGTTACGTAACCGTTCCGACAGGCTCGATCGCAATCTATCCAGATGAGAACACGTTCTCATCCGACTAGACCTCGCTGGAGTCGCTGTTTGTCTCAAATTTGGACCCTTTATTTATAGTTAGTATTTTTGGTGTATTAATTGATGTGTATTAATTTGTTAATGACATAGGTAGAGTGATTTGGGGGGAGAGAGGGAGGGGGGGGTTGGCGTGAGTAGTGTATTATACGAGATCGTGCTTGGGTTAGTATTCACCTTGTTGTGCTTGCGAGGGTTGAGCTTTGCTCTTTCGGCCCAGCTCTCAACTGTCAATCAATCAATCAATCAACTATTACTAACTTGTAACTAACAAAAAATTTTCCACACACACACACACGGGACCAAAGAGCCAGAGCTCAACCCCCGCAAGCACAACTAGGTGAGTACACACACACACACACACACACACACACACACACACACACACACACACACACACACACACACACACACACAGGAAGCAGCCCATAACAGCTGTTTAAATCCCAGGTACCTATTTACTGCTATGTAACAGGAACAACAGGGTGAAAGAAACTGCCTAGTTTAGTTTCTGCCATCACTGGAGGATCGAACACGGACGCTAGGATTACGAGTTGAGAGCGCTGTCTACTCAGCTGTCAGGCCCCGTAGTGCGTGTACTCGTCAAAAACATAATTTGGAGAGGTTAGGGGAAAGGAATGATGCTTCCTGGGTTGGGGAGTTGGTGTGGGGTTAGTCACTTGGTGGCCTTGGACCTGTGGGGGAGGGGAGCGAGGGGGTTGCCAGTTATGAATTTAATGATTGAATTTGTTAAGATAGGGTATTTATGTAAAAGACGCTGTGAATAGATAGTAACAAAGTGTTCCTGACTGCTGTAAGGTAGTGAGTAACTGACTTGTATGTTAGAAAAATGAATGCTTACTAGAAAATTACCTTTTCTTTGAAAATATTTTTTTGCAAAATAAGTACAAGTTATTTTGTAAACAAAATATGATTATTTTCCTTTAATAAACACACATGAACACAAATGGTCCTCGGGAGTCAGAGAGATTGAGAATGAACAGCAAAATAGTAACAAAAAAATGAGACAATGATGGGATACTATTTAATTCAAACATAAACCTGTTAAGTATGTAAATTACAGTACCTAAACACGCGTTCACGTACATATGTCAATCAATTTACATAAATAAACATTCACTAATATGTTCCTTTAACAATGGACACATAGATAATTACCATACACGTGTCAGTCCAATTGCAGGTACACATAGACACACATAGCTGCACTTGTCTGTCGCTCCTGACAATAGTAAACATGTAACAAAAAATGTGAGAATGATGGGACACTATGTCATTCAAACGTACACACGCTAACATTATAAATTACAGTAACACTAAACACGCGTACATGTATATATGTCATTCAATTTACATAAAAAAACATTCACTAATATGTTCCTTTTACAATTAACACACAGATAATTACCGTACACATGTCAGTCCAATTGCAGGTACACATAAACACACATAGCTGCACTTGTCTGTCACTCCTGACAATAGTATACATAGGTATACACACAAAACAGTCCTTTATCAACTAATGTGTGTGTGTGTGTGTGTGTATTTATTCCTTGTATTTATTGTTTGTGTCTGCAAATTCGAGTTATTAGCTCTTGGACCCCGCCTTTCTAACAAATGTATTTTGCCTCTTTTATATCAACTACATTTATTTCTCACTAACACACACACACACACAGTGGAAACAGGAGGCCAGACACAGGATACAGAATAGGAGATGAAGAACTTAATGAAACGGACTGAGAGAAAGATCTAGGAGTTGATATCACACCAAACCTGTCTCCTGAAGCCCACATAAAAAGAATAACGTCTGCGGCATATGCGAGACTGCCTAACATCAGAACAGCCTTCAGGAACCTGTGTAAGGAATCATTCAGAATCTTGTACACCACATATGTAAGACCAATCCTGGAGTATGCGGCCCCAGCATGGAGCCCGTATCTTGTCAAGCACAAGATGAAGCAGGAAAAAGTCAAAGGTATGCCACTAGACTAGTCCCAGAACTAAGAGGCATGAGTTACGAGGAAAGGCTGCGGGAAATGCACCTTACGGCACTGGAAGACAGAAGAGTAAGGGGAGACATGATCACAACCTACACAACCCTCAGAGGAATCGATCGGGTAAACAAGGATAAATTATTCAACACTGGTGGGACGCAAACAAGGGGACACAGGTGTTAACTGAGTACCCACATGAGCCACAGAGACGTTAGAAGTAACTTTTTCAGTGTCAGAGTAGTTAACGGATGGAATGCATTAAGCAGTGATGTGGTGGAGGCTGACTCCATACACAGTTTCAAATGTAGATATGATTGAGCCCAGTAGGCTCAGGAATCTGTACACCAGTTGATTGACAGTTGAGAGGTGGGACCAAAGAACCATAGCTCAACCCCCGCATGCACAAATAGGTGAGTACACACACACACACGCGCGAACTAGTAGCCAACTGTCTAAATGGAGAGAGTTTATTGGTTGTAATTCTTATGGTCCCCGTTCGAATCCCGGTTGACGCAAGAGGAAATCGGCAGATATTCTTTAACCTGATTCACCTGTTCATCTAGCACAAATGTATCTATCAATGTAGACCTTTATTTATCTATTTATAATTGTCAATCCATCAATCTATCTTCCCATAAACCAACAATTTTTCATTATATACATCTATCTTACTATGTATCCGTCCATCTACTCGACTGTTTATCCATCCATCTACTCATCTGTCTTTTCATCCATCAACTCATCTATGGATCCGTCTATCCGTCAATGTATATATTTATCAATCAACGTATCCATCCATATATCTATCTATTACTATTTATATCTATCTCTCTATCTATTTGTATCCGTCGATCCTACTAACTCATTTTCCATTAATCTATCCATTTATCATTCTACTCATCTATCAATCTATTTATTCATCTACTTCTCTTTCCATCTATCCATCTACTCATCTATCTAACCATTAATCTATCTACATCCTCCCCACTCCGTCTCCTATCGTTTTCCCAAACTCCCTCCTCCTGTACCGGCTCCTTCTTTTTTCCACCCTCCCGTAACCCTGCTCATCCTCCCTCCTTCTGCCCTTCCCATACCCGCCCCTATTCCATCCCGCCCTTCCCATCGTCTTAACTCTCGGGGCAGTTCTTTACCTTCGTTCTCACTCCTTCCGCCGTTTCTCACTCTCGCCCTCCTTACTGTCTTCCTTCCCTCCCTCCCTCCCGCTGCTAGTCCTTCCCTTCTTACCCTTCCCATAGTCCTCCCTCCCAGCACCAGTCCTTCCCATTGTCCTCTTACCTCCCCCAGTGCCTCCTTCACTCCCTCTTCATCCCTCTTTCACCTCACCTACACCTCTTCCCCTGTTCTCCCTCTTTATACCACCTCTAAATCTCCCGCCCCCCCACCGGCTTTGTACCTCTTCCCTCTCACAAAAATTAGGATCAATAGGACCAAAATTAAACTACTTTATGTGTTTAATTTAAGGAAATCATTTTTTCTGATTACGAAAAAGTCTTCAACCATCTCCAGTAATAATTCACAATTAACCTTAATTGAATCAACAGGGAGAGAGGGGGGGAGGGGTGAGAATAAATAATAATTATTCCAAAATACTTAATACTTTAACTAATGTCTACACCTACCATCCTATGTCCGTTCCCTACCTCAGACCATTTCCCCTCTAATTTGGTAAAAATAAGCCTTAATAATATAATACTAAATATATTGAAAAAAATCTGTGGATAGCTACAGCCTCCAGCATATATATATATATATATATATATATATATATATATATATATATATATATATATATATAGATATATATATATATATATATATATATATATATATATATATATATATATATATATATAAGCCCATAAGCAATCCAGTTGGGATCGCCCCATTGCCGACAAAGTAGCTCCAACATTACTGTAGGCTGTGACAACACCACATGCTACTGCCCGACTTAGAGCTGTAGCAGCTCCCCATGCCCGGGACTTGCTATTAGCAACCCCCAATATCAGCTACTAGCACTCGTCTCACCACAGGCCCTCTGAATGGCTGTGGCTCTCCGCCTCACTGCCCGAATCCACACCGAATACAGGGGTTTTGGTGGCGAGGCAGTGGCCGACAGGTACGGACGACATGGCCTTCTCTGCCAAAGGACAGGAGGATGGCATGCAAGACACAGCGATGTTAACGACATTATAAAGAGAAGCCTTATCACGGAAGGTTGTCCAGCAGAGAGAGAGTCCCGTTCCCTATTGCCCCGCAACTCTGATGAGCCTGTTGGTCGCCCAGATGGGATCACGGTGAACCCCTGGAAGAATAGTAGACAGTTGGTGTGGGACTACACTTGCGTTTCAACTTTAGTCAACACCTATGTTAACTTCAGTGCTGTTCAGGCAGGAGGTGCTGCCAATCACTGGGAAGCAGCCAAGTCACATAAAAACGGAGACCTTGATCACTACTACAATTTTGTCCCCACTGCCTCAGAGACACTTGGTGCCTGGGGTAAAAGTGCTGCAAGTTTTTTGAAGGAGCTGGGGTCCAAGCTAATTGAAACAACTAGAGACCCTACAGCCGTCAGTTTTCTCTTTCAGCGCCTTAGTGTGGAGATCCAGAGTGGAATTGCTCACAGCATCCATGCTTCCTGCCCGCAATCCGAGGAGCTGGATGAGCTGGGGAGTTGTAATATAAATATTATGATTAAATTGTATTTATTTTTTCGTTTCGTTGCCTTATTTATCATTAATTTTTAAATTTTCGGTATAAAAATTTATTTTTGTGTCTATGGATGTCTGTCTGTGTGTTTGTTTGAGTGTCCCTGTGAGTGTTTGTCCGGTTATACCTGTGGGTCCACGAGGCCATCTGTGTCCCCTCAGATGGTCTCCCTTATCACAGTTTTTGTCTATAGATGTGTGTCTGTGTGAGTGTTCGGGTGAGTGTGTGTCCGGTTATACCTGTGAGTCCACGAGGCCATCTGTGTCCCCTCAGATGGTCTCCCTTATCACACTTTTTGTCTATAGATGTGTGTCTGTGTGAGTGTTCGGGTGAGTGTGTGTCCGGTTATACCTATGAGTCCACGAGGCCATCTGTGTCCCCTCAGATGGTCTTCTTTATCACAGTTTGTGTCTATGGATGCAGGCGATGAGTCACAATAACGCGGCTAAAGTATGTTGACCAGACCACACACTAGAAGTTGAAGGAACGACGACGTTTCGGTAAGTCCTTGACCATTCTCAAGTCGACTGAGAATGTGTCTATGGATGTGTGTCTGGGTGAGTGTCCCTGTGAGTGTCCGGGTGAGTGTGTGTGTTCGGTTATACCTGTGGGTCCACGAGGCAATCTGTGTTCCCTCAGATGGTCTTCCTTATCACTGTTTGTGTCTATGGATGTGTGTCTGAGTGAGTGTCCCTGTGAGTGTCCTGGTGAGTGTGTGTGTGTGTGAGTGTCCGGGTTTATGTGTAGTTTGGTTTCTGGAACCATTTGTGTCCCTCCCTTCAACTCTTTTCCCTTATTCCCACCTTGGGTTCGAATCCCAGGTGATTAGACCTGCCCTAGGTCAATGGATCCAAGGTATCCATCCGTGGGCCTAACGGATTTCACCTCTTCCCTACTTTACTAGGAGTCAGGCTAATTCCAGCAACCCAGAGAACCTTTCGATACAGAGGCAGCTACAGGAGGGGACCACATAAATTAGTGCCCTGTAGTTACGTAACCGTTCCGACAGGCTCGATCGCAATCTATCCAGATGAGAACACGTTCTCATCCGACTAGACCTCGCTGGAGTCGCTGTTTGTCTCAAATTTGGACCCTTTATTTATAGTTAGTATTTTTGGTGTATTAATTGATGTGTATTAATTTGTTAATGACATAGGTAGAGTGATTTGGGGGGAGAGAGGGAGGGGGGGGGTTGGCGTGAGTAGTGTATTATACGAGATCGTGCTTGGGTTAGTATTCACCTTGTTGTGCTTGCGAGGGTTGAGCTTTGCTCTTTCGGCCCAGCTCTCAACTGTCAATCAATCAATCAATCAACTATTACTAACTTGTAACTAACAAAAAATTTTCCACACACACACACACGGGACCAAAGAGCCAGAGCTCAACCCCCGCAAGCACAACTAGGTGAGTACACACACACACACACACACACACACACACACACACACACACACACACACACACACACACACACACACACACACACACACACACACACAGGAAGCAGCCCATAACAGCTGTTTAAATCCCAGGTACCTATTTACTGCTATGTAACAGGAACAACAGGGTGAAAGAAACTGCCTAGTTTAGTTTCTGCCATCACTGGAGGATCGAACACGGACGCTAGGATTACGAGTTGAGAGCGCTGTCTACTCAGCTGTCAGGCCCCGTAGTGCGTGTACTCGTCAAAAACATAATTTGGGAGAGGTTAGGGGAAAGGAATGATGCTTCCTGGGTTGGGGAGTTGGTGTGGGGTTAGTCACTTGGTGGCCTTGGACCTGTGGGGGAGGGGGGCGAGGGGGTTGCCAGTTATGAATTTAATGATTGAATTTGTTAAGATAGGGTATTTATGTAAAAGACGCTGTGAATAGATAGTAACAAAAGTGTTCCTGACTGCTGTAAGGTAGTGAGTAACTGACTTGTATGTTAGAAAAATGAATGCTTACTAGAAAATTACCTTTTCTTTGAAAATATTTTTTTGCAAAATAAGTACAAGTTATTTTGTAAACAAAATATGATTATTTTCCTTTAATAAACACACATGAACACAAATGGTCCTCGGGAGTCAGAGAGATTGAGAATGAACAGCAAAATAGTAACAAAAAAATGAGACAATGATGGGATACTATTTAATTCAAACATAAACCTGTTAAGTATGTAAATTACAGTACCCTAAACACGCGTTCACGTACATATGTCAATCAATTTACATAAATAAACATTCACTAATATGTTCCTTTAACAATGGACACATAGATAATTACCATACACGTGTCAGTCCAATTGCAGGTACACATAGACACACATAGCTGCACTTGTCTGTCGCTCCTGACAATAGTAAACATGTAACAAAAAATGTGACAATGATGGGACACTATGTCATTCAAACGTACACACGCTAACATTATAAATTACAGTAACACTAAACACGCGTACATGTATATATGTCATTCAATTTACATAAAAAAACATTCACTAATATGTTCCTTTTACAATTAACACACAGATAATTACCGTACACATGTCAGTCCAATTGCAGGTACACATAAACACACATAGCTGCACTTGTCTGTCACTCCTGACAATAGTATACATAGGTATACACACAAAACAGTCCTTTATCAACTAATGTGTGTGTGTGTGTGTGTGTGTGTGTGTGTGTGTGTATTTATTCCTTGTATTTATTATTTGTGTCTGCAAATTCGAGTTATTAGCTCTTGGACCCCGCCTTTCTAACAAATGTATTTTGCCTCTTTTATATCAACTACATTTATTTCTCACTAACACACACACACACACAGTGGAAACAGGAGGCCAGACACAGGATACAGAATAGGAGATGAAGAACTTAATGAAACGGACTGAGAGAAAGATCTAGGAGTTGATATCACACCAAACCTGTCTCCTGAAGCCCACATAAAAAGAATAACGTCTGCGGCATATGCGAGACTGCCTAACATCAGAACAGCCTTCAGGAACCTGTGTAAGGAATCATTCAGAATCTTGTACACCACATATGTAAGACCAATCCTGGAGTATGCGGCCCCAGCATGGAGCCCGTATCTTGTCAAGCACAAGATGAAGCAGGAAAAAGTCCACAGGTATGCCACTAGACTAGTCCCAGAACTAAGAGGCATGAGTTACGAGGAAAGGCTGCGGGAAATGCACCTTACGGCACTGGAAGACAGAAGAGTAAGGGGAGACATGATCACAACCTACACAACCCTCAGAGGAATCGATCGGGTAAACAAGGATAAATTATTCAACACTGGTGGGACGCAAACAAGGGGACACAGGTGTTAACTGAGTACCCACATGAGCCACAGAGACGTTAGAAGTAACTTTTTCAGTGTCAGAGTAGTTAACGGATGGAATGCATTAAGCAGTGATGTGGTGGAGGCTGACTCCATACACAGTTTCAAATGTAGATATGATTGAGCCCAGTAGGCTCAGGAATCTGTACACCAGTTGATTGACAGTTGAGAGGTGGGACCAAAGAACCATAGCTCAACCCCCGCATGCACAAATAGGTGAGTACACACACACACGCGCGCGAACTAGTAGCCAACTGTCTAAATGGAGAGAGTTTATTGGTTGTAATTCTTATGGTCCCCGTTCGAATCCCGGTTGACGCAAGAGGAAATCGGCAGATATTCTTTAACCTGATTCACCTGTTCATCTAGCACAAATGTATCTATCAATGTAGACCTTTATTTATCTATTTATAATTGTCAATCCATCAATCTATCTTCCCATAAACCAACAATTTTTCATTATATACATCTATCTTACTATGTATCCGTCCATCTACTCGACTGTTTATCCATCCATCTACTCATCTGTCTTTTCATCCATCAACTCATCTATGGATCCGTCTATCCGTCAATGTATATATTTATCAATCAACGTATCCATCCATATATCTATCTATTACTATTTATATCTATCCCTCTATCTATTTGTATCCGTCGATCCTACTAACTCATTTTCCATTAATCTATCCATTTATCATTCTACTCATCTATCAATCTATTTATTCATCTACTTCTCTTTCCATCTATCCATCTACTCATCTATCTAACCATTAATCTATCTACATCCTCCCCACTCCGTCTCCTATCGTTTTCCCAAACTCCCTCCTCCCGTACCGGCTCCTTCTTTTTTCCACCCTCCCGTAACCCTGCTCATCCTCCCTCCTTCTGCCCTTCCCATACCCGCCCCTATTCCATCCCGCCCTTCCCATCGTCTTAACTCTCGGGGCAGTTCTTTACCTTCGTTCTCACTCCTTCCGCCGTTTCTCACTCTCGCCCTCCTTACTGTCTTCCTTCCCTCCCTCCCTCCCGCTGCTAGTCCTTCCCTTCTTACCCTTCCCATAGTCCTCCCTCCCAGCACCAGTCCTTCCCATTGTCCTCTTACCTCCCCCAGTGCCTCCTTCACTCCCTCTTCATCCCTCTTTCACCTCACCTACACCTCTTCCCCTGTTCTCCCTCTTTATACCACCTCTAAATCTCCCGCCCCCCCACCGGCTTTGTACCTCTTCCCTCTCACAAAAATTAGGATCAATAGGACCAAAATTAAACTACTTTATGTGTTTAATTTAAGGAAATCATTTTTTCTGATTACGAAAAAGTCTTCAACCATCTCCAGTAATAATTCACAATTAACCTTAATTGAATCAACAGGGAGAGAGGGGGGGAGGGGTGAGAATAAATAATAATTATTCCAAAATACTTAATACTTTAACTAATGTCTACACCTACCATCCTATGTCCGTTCCCTACCTCAGACCATTTCCCCTCTAATTTGGTAAAAATAAGCCTTAATAATATAATACTAAATATATTGAAAAAAATCTGTGGATAGCTACAGCCTCCAGCATATATATATATATATATATATGTCGTACCTAGTAGCCAGAACTCACTTCTCAGCCTACTATTCAAGGCCCGATTTGCCTAATAAGCCAAGTTTTCCTGAATCAATATATTTACTATAATTTTTTTCTTATGAAATGATAAAGCAACCCTTTTCTCTATGTATGAGGTCAACTTTTTTTATTGGAGTTAAAATTAACGTAGATATATGACCGAACCTAACCAACCCAACCTAACCTAACCTAACCTATATTTATAGGTAAGGTTAGGTTAGGTAGCCAAAAAAAGCTAGGTTAGGTTAGGTTAGGTAGGTTAGGTAGACGAAAAAAACATTAATTCATGAAAACTTGGCTTATTAGGCAAATCGGGCCTTGAATAGTTGGCTGAGAAGTGCGTTCTGGCTATTAGGTACGACATATATATATATATATATATATATATATATATATATATATATATATATATATATATATATATATATATATATATATATATATATATATATATATATAAGCCCATAAGCAATCCAGTTGGGATCGCCCCATTGCCGACAAAGTAGCTCCAACATTACTGTAGGCTGTGACAACACCACATGCTACTGCCCGACTTAGAGCTGTAGCAGCTCCCCATGCCCGGGACTTGCTATTAGCAACCCCCAATATCAGCTACTAGCACTCGTCTCACCACAGGCCCTCTGAATGGCTGTGGCTCTTCGCCTCACTGCCCGAATCCACACCGAATACAGGGGTTTTGGTGGCGAGGCAGTGGCCGACAGGTACGGACGACATGGCCTTCTCTGCCAAAGGACAGGAGGATGGCATGCAAGACACAGCGATGTTAACGACATTATAAAGAGAAGCCTTATCACGGAAGGTTGTCCAGCAGAGAGAGAGTCCCGTTCCCTATTGCCCCGCAACTCTGATGAGCCTGTTGGTCGCCCAGATGGGATCACGGTGAACCCCTGGAAGAATAGTAGACAGTTGGTGTGGGACTACACTTGCGTTTCAACTTTAGTCAACACCTATGTTAACTTCAGTGCTGTTCAGGCAGGAGGTGCTGCCAATCACTGGGAAGCAGCCAAGTCACATAAAAACGGAGACCTTGATCACTACTACAATTTTGTCCCCACTGCCTCAGAGACACTTGGTGCCTGGGGTAAAAGTGCTGCAAGTTTTTTGAAGGAGCTGGGGTCCAAGCTAATTGAAACAACTAGAGACCCTACAGCCGTCAGTTTTCTCTTTCAGCGCCTTAGTGTGGAGATCCAGAGTGGAATTGCTCACAGCATCCATGCTTCCTGCCCGCAATCCGAGGAGCTGGATGAGCTGGGGAGTTGTAATATAAATATTATGATTAAATTGTATTTATTTTTTCGTTTCGTTGCCTTATTTATCATTAATTTTTAAATTTTCGGTATAAAAATTTATTTTTGTGTCTATGGATGTCTGTCTGTGTGTTTGTTTGAGTGTCCCTGTGAGTGTTTGTCCGGTTATACCTGTGGGTCCACGAGGCCATCTGTGTCCCCTCAGATGGTCTCCCTTATCACAGTTTTTGTCTATAGATGTGTGTCTGTGTGAGTGTTCGGGTGAGTGTGTGTCCGGTTATACCTGTGAGTCCACGAGGCCATCTGTGTCCCCTCAGATGGTCTCCCTTATCACACTTTTTGTCTATAGATGTGTGTCTGTGTGAGTGTTCGGGTGAGTGTGTGTCCGGTTATACCTATGAGTCCACGAGGCCATCTGTGTCCCCTCAGATGGTCTTCTTTATCACAGTTTGTGTCTATGGATGCAGGCGATGAGTCACAATAACGCGGCTAAAGTATGTTGACCAGACCACACACTAGAAGTTGAAGGAACGACGACGTTTCGGTAAGTCCTTGACCATTCTCAAGTCGACTGAGAATGTGTCTATGGATGTGTGTCTGGGTGAGTGTCCCTGTGAGTGTCCGGGTGAGTGTGTGTGTTCGGTTATACCTGTGGGTCCACGAGGCAATCTGTGTTCCCTCAGATGGTCTTCCTTATCACAGTTTGTGTCTATGGATGTGTGTCTGAGTGAGTGTCCCTGTGAGTGTCCTGGTGAGTGTGTGTGTGTGTGAGTGTCCGGGTTTATGTGTAGTTTGGTTTCTGGAACCATTTGTGTCCCTCCCTTCAACTCTTTTCCCTTATTCCCACCTTGGGTTCGAATCCCAGGTGATTAGACCTGCCCTAGGTCAATGGATCCAAGGTATCCATCCGTGGGCCTAACGGATTTCACCTCTTCCCCACTTTACTAGGAGTCAGGCTAATTCCAGCAACCCAGAGAACCTTTCGATACAGAGGCAGCTACAGGAGGGGACCACATAAATTAGTGCCCTGTAGTTACGTAACCGTTCCGACAGGCTCGATCGCAATCTATCCAGATGAGAACACGTTCTCATCCGACTAGACCTCGCTGGAGTCGCTGTTTGTCTCAAATTTGGACCCTTTATTTATAGTTAGTATTTTTGGTGTATTAATTGATGTGTATTAATTTGTTAATGACTTAGGTAGAGTGATTTGGGGGGAGAGAGGGAGGGGGGGGTTGGCGTGAGTAGTGTATTATACGAGATCGTGCTTGGGTTAGTATTCACCTTGTTGTGCTTGCGAGGGTTGAGCTTTGCTCTTTCGGCCCAGCTCTCAACTGTCAATCAATCAATCAATCAACTATTACTAACTTGTAACTAACAAAAAATTTTCCACACACACACACACGGGACCAAAGAGCCAGAGCTCAACCCCCGCAAGCACAACTAGGTGAGTACACACACACACACACACACACACACACACACACACACACACACACACACACACACACACACACACACACACACACACACACAGGAAGCAGCCCATAACAGCTGTTTAAATCCCAGGTACCTATTTACTGCTATGTAACAGGAACAACAGGGTGAAAGAAACTGCCTAGTTTAGTTTCTGCCATCACTGGAGGATCGAACACGGACGCTAGGATTACGAGTTGAGAGCGCTGTCTACTCAGCTGTCAGGCCCCGTAGTGCGTGTACTCGTCAAAAACATAATTTGGGAGAGGTTAGGGGAAAGGAATGATGCTTCCTGGGTTGGGGAGTTGGTGTGGGGTTAGTCACTTGGTGGCCTTGGACCTGTGGGGGAGGGGGGCGAGGGGGTTGCCAGTTATGAATTTAATGATTGAATTTGTTAAGATAGGGTATTTATGTAAAAGACGCTGTGAATAGATAGTAACAAAAGTGTTCCTGACTGCTGTAAGGTAGTGAGTAACTGACTTGTATGTTAGAAAAATGAATGCTTACTAGAAAATTACCTTTTCTTTGAAAATATTTTTTTGCAAAATAAGTACAAGTTATTTTGTAAACAAAATATGATTATTTTCCTTTAATAAACACACATGAACACAAATGGTCCTCGGGAGTCAGAGAGATTGAGAATGAACAGCAAAATAGTAACAAAAAAATGAGACAATGATGGGATACTATTTAATTCAAACATAAACCTGTTAAGTATGTAAATTACAGTACCCTAAACACGCGTTCACGTACATATGTCAATCAATTTACATAAATAAACATTCACTAATATGTTCCTTTAACAATGGACACATAGATAATTACCATACACGTGTCAGTCCAATTGCAGGTACACATAGAGACACATAGCTGCACTTGTCTGTCGCTCCTGACAATAGTAAACATGTAACAAAAAATGTGACAATGATGGGACACTATGTCATTCAAACGTACACACGCTAACATTATAAATTACAGTAACACTAAACACGCGTACATGTATATATGTCATTCAATTTACATAAAAAAACATTCACTAATATGTTCCTTTTACAATTAACACACAGATAATTACCGTACACATGTCAGTCCAATTGCAGGTACACATAAACACACATAGCTGCACTTGTCTGTCACTCCTGACAATAGTATACATAGGTATACACACAAAACAGTCCTTTATCAACTAATGTGTGTGTGTGTGTGTGTGTGTGTGTGTGTGTGTGTATTTATTCCTTGTATTTATTATTTGTGTCTGCAAATTCGAGTTATTAGCTCTTGGACCCCGCCTTTCTAACAAATGTATTTTGCCTCTTTTATATCAACTACATTTATTTCTCACTAACACACACACACACACAGTGGAAACAGGAGGCCAGACACAGGATACAGAATAGGAGATGAAGAACTTAATGAAACGGACTGAGAGAAAGATCTAGGAGTTGATATCACACCAAACCTGTCTCCTGAAGCCCACATAAAAAGAATAACGTCTGCGGCATATGCGAGACTGCCTAACATCAGAACAGCCTTCAGGAACCTGTGTAAGGAATCATTCAGAATCTTGTACACCACATATGTAAGACCAATCCTGGAGTATGCGGCCCCAGCATGGAGCCCGTATCTTGTCAAGCACAAGATGAAGCAGGAAAAAGTCCACAGGTATGCCACTAGACTAGTCCCAGAACTAAGAGGCATGAGTTACGAGGAAAGGCTGCGGGAAATGCACCTTACGGCACTGGAAGACAGAAGAGTAAGGGGAGACATGATCACAACCTACACAACCCTCAGAGGAATCGATCGGGTAAACAAGGATAAATTATTCAACACTGGTGGGACGCAAACAAGGGGACACAGGTGTTAACTGAGTACCCACATGAGCCACAGAGACGTTAGAAGTAACTTTTTCAGTGTCAGAGTAGTTAACGGATGGAATGCATTAAGCAGTGATGTGGTGGAGGCTGACTCCATACACAGTTTCAAATGTAGATATGATTGAGCCCAGTAGGCTCAGGAATCTGTACACCAGTTGATTGACAGTTGAGAGGTGGGACCAAAGAACCATAGCTCAACCCCCGCATGCACAAATAGGTGAGTACACACACACACGCGCGCGAACTAGTAGCCAACTGTCTAAATGGAGAGAGTTTATTGGTTGTAATTCTTATGGTCCCCGTTCGAATCCCGGTTGACGCAAGAGGAAATCGGCAGATATTCTTTAACCTGATTCACCTGTTCATCTAGCACAAATGTATCTATCAATGTAGACCTTTATTTATCTATTTATAATTGTCAATCCATCAATCTATCTTCCCATAAACCAACAATTTTTCATTATATACATCTATCTTACTATGTATCCGTCCATCTACTCGACTGTTTATCCATCCATCTACTCATCTGTCTTTTCATCCATCAACTCATCTATGGATCCGTCTATCCGTCAATGTATATATTTATCAATCAACGTATCCATCCATATATCTATCTATTACTATTTATATCTATCTCTCTATCTATTTGTATCCGTCGATCCTACTAACTCATTTTCCATTAATCTATCCATTTATCATTCTACTCATCTATCAATCTATTTATTCATCTACTTCTCTTTCCATCTATCCATCTACTCATCTATCTAACCATTAATCTATCTACATCCTCCCCACTCCGTCTCCTATCGTTTTCCCAAACTCCCTCCTCCCGTACCGGCTCCTTCTTTTTTCCACCCTCCCGTAACCCTGCTCATCCTCCCTCCTTCTGCCCTTCCCATACCCGCCCCTATTCCATCCCGCCCTTCCCATCGTCTTAACTCTCGGGGCAGTTCTTTACCTTCGTTCTCACTCCTTCCGCCGTTTCTCACTCTCGCCCTCCTTACTGTCTTCCTTCCCTCCCTCCCTCCCGCTGCTAGTCCTTCCCTTCTTACCCTTCCCATAGTCCTCCCTCCCAGCACCAGTCCTTCCCATTGTCCTCTTACCTCCCCCAGTGCCTCCTTCACTCCCTCTTCATCCCTCTTTCACCTCACCTACACCTCTTCCCCTGTTCTCCCTCTTTATACCACCTCTAAATCTCCCGCCCCCCACCGGCTTTGTACCTCTTCCCTCTCACAAAAATTAGGATCAATAGGACCAAAATTAAACTACTTTATGTGTTTAATTTAAGGAAATCATTTTTCTGATTACGAAAAAGTCTTCAACCATCTCCAGTAATAATTCACAATTAACCTTAATTGAATCAACAGGGAGAGAGGGGGGGAGGGGTGAGAATAAATAATAATTATTCCAAAATACTTAATACTTTAACTAATGTCTACACCTACCATCCTATGTCCGTTCCCTACCTCAGACCATTTCCCCTCTAATTTGGTAAAAATAAGCCTTAATAATATAATACTAAATATATTGAAAAAAATCTGTGGATAGCTACAGCCTCCAGCATATATATATATATATATATATATATATATATATATATATATATATATAATATATATATATATATATATATATATATATATATATATATATATATATATATATAAGCCCATAAGCAATCCAGTTGGGATCGCCCCATTGCCGACAAAGTAGCTCCAACATTACTGTAGGCTGTGACAACACCACATGCTACTGCCCGACTTAGAGCTGTAGCAGCTCCCCATGCCCGGGACTTGCTATTAGCAACCCCCAATATCAGCTACTAGCACTCGTCTCACCACAGGCCCTCTGAATGGCTGTGGCTCTTCGCCTCACTGCCCGAATCCACACCGAATACAGGGGTTTTGGTGGCGAGGCAGTGGCCGACAGGTACGGACGACATGGCCTTCTCTGCCAAAGGACAGGAGGATGGCATGCAAGACACAGCGATGTTAACGACATTATAAAGAGAAGCCTTATCACGGAAGGTTGTCCAGCAGAGAGAGAGTCCCGTTCCCTATTGCCCCGCAACTCTGATGAGCCTGTTGGTCGCCCAGATGGGATCACGGTGAACCCCTGGAAGAATAGTAGACAGTTGGTGTGGGACTACACTTGCGTTTCAACTTTAGTCAACACCTATGTTAACTTCAGTGCTGTTCAGGCAGGAGGTGCTGCCAATCACTGGGAAGCAGCCAAGTCACATAAAAACGGAGACCTTGATCACTACTACAATTTTGTCCCCACTGCCTCAGAGACACTTGGTGCCTGGGGTAAAAGTGCTGCAAGTTTTTTGAAGGAGCTGGGGTCCAAGCTAATTGAAACAACTAGAGACCCTACAGCCGTCAGTTTTCTCTTTCAGCGCCTTAGTGTGGAGATCCAGAGTGGAATTGCTCACAGCATCCATGCTTCCTGCCCGCAATCCGAGGAGCTGGATGAGCTGGGGAGTTGTAATATAAATATTATGATTAAATTGTATTTATTTTTTCGTTCGTTGCCTTATTTATCATTAATTTTTAAATTTTCGGTATAAAAATTTATTTTTGTGTCTATGGATGTCTGTCTGTGTGTTTTTGTTTGAGTGTCCCTGTGAGTGTTTGTCCGGTTATACCTGTGGGTCCACGAGGCCATCTGTGTCCCCTCAGATGGTCTCCCTTATCACAGTTTTTGTCTATAGATGTGTGTCTGTGTGAGTGTTCGGGTGAGTGTGTGTCCGGTTATACCTGTGAGTCCACGAGGCCATCTGTGTCCCCTCAGATGGTCTCCCTTATCACACTTTTTGTCTATAGATGTGTGTCTGTGTGAGTGTTCGGGTGAGTGTGTGTCCGGTTATACCTATGAGTCCACGAGGCCATCTGTGTCCCCTCAGATGGTCTTCTTTATCACAGTTTGTGTCTATGGATGCAGGCGATGAGTCACATAACGCGGCTAAAGTATGTTGACCAGACCACACACTAGAAGTTGAAGGAACGACGACGTTTCGGTAAGTCCTTGACCATTCTCAAGTCGACTGAGAATGTGTCTATGGATGTGTGTCTGGGTGAGTGTCCCTGTGAGTGTCCGGGTGAGTGTGTGTGTTCGGTTATACCTGTGGGTCCACGAGGCAATCTGTGTTCCCTCAGATGGTCTTCCTTATCACAGTTTGTGTCTATGGATGTGTGTCTGAGTGAGTGTCCCTGTGAGTGTCCTGGTGAGTGTGTGTGTGTGTGAGTGTCCGGGTTTATGTGTAGTTTGGTTTCTGGAACCATTTGTGTCCCTCCCTTCAACTCTTTTCCCTTATTCCCACCTTGGGTTCGAATCCCAGGTGATTAGACCTGCCTAGGTCAATGGATCCAAGTGTATCCATCCGTGGGCCTAACGGATTTCACCTCTTCCCCACTTTACTAGGAGTCAGGCTAATTCCAGCAACCCAGAGAACCTTTCGATACAGAGGCAGCTACAGGAGGGGACCACATAAATTAGTGCCCTGTAGTTACGTAACCGTTCCGACAGGCTCGATCGCAATCTATCCAGATGAGAACACGTTCTCATCCGACTAGACCTCGCTGGAGTCGCTGTTTGTCTCAAATTTGGACCCTTTATTTATAGTTAGTATTTTTGGTGTATTAATTGATGTTGTATTAATTTGTTAATGACTTAGGTAGAGTGATTTGGGGGGGGAGAGAGGGAGGGGGGGGTTGGCCGTGAGTAGTGTATTATACGAGATCGTGCTTGGGTTAGTATTCACCTTGTTGTGCTTGCGAGGGTTGAGCTTTGCTCTTTCGGCCCAGCTCTCAAACTGTCATCAATCAATCAATCAACTATTACTAACTTGTAACTAACAAAAAATTTTCCACACACACACACACGGGACCAAAGAGCCAGAGCTCAACCCCGCAAGCACAACTAGGTGAGTACACACACACACACACACACACACACACACACACACACACACACACACACACACACCACAGGAAGACAGCCCATAAACAGCTGTTTAAAATCCCAGGTACCTATTTACTGCTATGTAACAGGAACAACAGGGTGAAAGAAACTGCCTAGTTTAGTTTCTGCCATCACTGGAGGATCGAACACGGACGCTAGGATTACGAGTTGAGAGCGCTGTCTACTCAGCTGTCAGGCCCCCGTAGTGCGTGTACTCGTCCAAAAACATAATTTGGGAGAGGTTAGGGGAAAGGAATGATGCTTCCTGGGTTGGGGAGTTGGTGTGGGGTTAGTCACTTGGTGGCCTTGGACCTGTGGGGGAGGGGGGCGAGGGGGTTGCCAGTTATGAATTTAATGATTGAATTTGTTAAGATAGGGTATTTATGTAAAAGACGCTGTGAATAGATAGTAACAAAAAGTGTTCCCTGACTGCTGTAAGGTAGTGAGTAACTGACTTGTATGTTAGAAAATGAATGCTACTAGAAAATTACCTTTTCTTTGAAAATATTTTTTTGCAAAATAAGTACAGTTATTTTGTAAACAAAATATGATTATTTTCCTTTAATAAACACACATGAACACAAATGGTCCTCGGGAGTCAGAGAGATTGAGAATGAACAGCAAAATAGTAACAAAAAAATGAGACAATGATGGGATACTATTTAATTCAAACATAAACCTGTTAAGTATGTAAATTACAGTACCCTAAACACGCGTTCACGTACATATGTCAATCAATTTACATAAATAAACATTCACTAATATGTTCCTTTAACAATGGACACATAGATAATTACCATACACGTGTCAGTCCAATTGCAGGTACACATAGACACACATAGCTGCACTTGTCTGTCGCTCCTGACAATAGTAAACATGTAACAAAAAATGTGACAATGAT
>NW_027190962.1:0-21234 GCF_040958095.1 Procambarus clarkii
TGTCGTGGTGTATAGTGTCGTGGAGTATAGTGTCGCGGATTATAGTGTCGTAGTGTATAGTGTAGCGGAGTATAGTGTCGTGGTGTATAGTATCGTGGTGTATAGTGTCGCGTAGTATAGTGTCGTGGTGTATAGTGTCGTGGAGTATAGTGAAGTGGTGTATAGTGTCGTGGAGTATAGTGTCGTGGTGTATAGTGTCGCGGAGTATAGTGTCGTGGTGTATAGTGTCGTGGTGTATAGTGTCGTGGAGTATAGTGAAGTGGTGTATAGTGTCGCGGAGTATAGTGTCGTGGTGTATAGTGTCGCGGAGTATAGTGTCGTGGTGTATAGTGTCGTGGAGTATTGTGTCGTGGTGTATAGTGTCGCGGAGTATAGTGAAGTGCTGTATAGTGTCGTGGTGTATAATGTCGCGGAGTATAGTGTCGTGGTGTATTGTGTCGTGGAGTATAGTGAAGTTGTGTATAGTGTCGCGGAGTATAGTGTCGTGGTGTATAGTGTCGCGGAGTATAGTGTCGTGGTGTATAGTGTCGTGGAGTATAGTGTCGTGGTGTATAGTGTCGCGGAGTATAGTGACGTGGTGTATAGTGTCGTGGAGTATAGTGTCGTGGTGTATAGTGTCGTGGAGTATAGTGTCGTGGTGTATAGTGTCGTGGAGTATAGTGTCGTGGTGTATAGTGTCGCGGAGTATAGTGAAGTGGTGTATAGTGTCGTGGAGTATAGTGTCGTGATGTATAGTGTCGCGGAGTATAGTATCGGGGTGTATAGTGTCGTGGAGTATAGTGTCGTGGTGTATAGTGTCGTGGAGTATAGTGTCGTGGTGTATAGTGTCGCGGAGTATAGTGTCGCGGAGTATAGTGTCGTGGTGTATAGTGTCGTGGAGTATAGTGTCGCGGATTATAGTGTCGTAGTGTATAGTGTAGCGGAGTATAGTGTCGTGGTGTATAGTGTCGTGGTGTATAGTGTCGCGTAGTATAGTGTCGTGGTGTATAGTGTCGTGGAGTATAGTGAAGTGGTGTATAGTGTCGTGGAGTATAGTGTCGTGGTGTATAGATTCGCGGAGTATAGTGTCGTGGTGTATAGTGTCGTGGAGTATAGTGTCGTGGTGTATAGTGTCGCGGAGTATAGTGAAGTGGTGTATAGTGTCGTGGAGTATAGTGTCGTGGTGTATAGTGTCGTGGTGTATAGTGTCGCGGTGTATAGTGTCGTGGAGTATAGTAAAGTGGTGTATAGTATCGCGGAGTATAGTGTCGTGGTGTATAGTGTCGCGGAGTATAGTGTCGTGGTGTATAGTGTCGTAGAGTATAGTGTCGTGGTGTATAGTGTCGCGGAGTATAGTGTCGTGGTGTATAGTGTCGTGGTGTGTAGTGTCGCGGAGTATAGTGTCGTGGTGTATAGTGTCGTGGAGTATAGTGAAGTGGTGTATAGTGTCGCGGAGTATAGTGTCGTGGTGTATAGCGTCGCGGAGTATAGTGTCGTGGTGTATAGTGTCGTGGAGTATAGTGTCGTGGTGTATAGTGTCGCGGAGTATAGTGTCGTGGTGTATAGTGTCGTGGTGTATAGTGTCGCGGAGTATAGTGTAATGGTGTATAGTGTCGTGGAGTATAGTGAAGTGGTGTATAGTGTCGCGGAGTATAGTGTCGTGGTGTATAGTGTCGCGGAGTATAGTGTCGTGGTGTATAGTGTCGCGGAGTATAGTGTCGTGGTGTATAGTGTCGTGGAGTATTGTGTCGTGGTGTATAGTGTCGCGGAGTATAGTGAAGTGCTGTATAGTGTCGTGGTGTATAGTGTCGCGGAGTATAGTGTCGTGGTGTAGAGTGTCGTGGAGTATAGTGAAATGGTGTATAGTGTCGCGGAGTATAGTGTCGTGGTGTATAGTGTCGCGGAGTATAGTGTCGTGGTGTATAGTGTCGCGGAGTATAGTGTCGTGGTGTATAGTGTCGTGGAGTATTGTGTCGTGGTGTATAGTGTCGCGGAGTATAGTGAAGTGGTGTATAGTATCGTGGAGTATAGTGTCGTGGTGTATAGTGTCGCGGAGTATAGTATCGGGGTGTATAGTGTCGTGGAGTATAGTGTCGTGGTGTATAGTGTCGCGGAGTATAGTGTCGCGGAGTATAGTGTCGTGGTGTATAGTGTCGTGGAGTATAGTGTCGCGGATTATAGTGTCGTAGTGTATAGTGTAGCGGAGTATAGTGTCGTGGTGTATAGTGTCGTGGTGTATAGTGTCGCGTAGTATAGTGTCGTGGTGTATAGTGTCGTGGAGTATAGTGAAGTGGTGTATAGTGTCGCGGAGTATAGTGTCGTGGTGTATAGTGTCGCGGAGTATAGTGTCGTGGTGTATAGTGTCGTGGAGTATAGTGTCGTGGTGTATAGTGTCGCGGAGTGTAGTGTCGTGGTGTATAGTGTCGTGGTGTATAGTGTCGCGGAGTATAGTGTCGTGGTGTATAGTGTCGTGGAGTATAGTGAAGTGGTGTATAGTGTCGCGGAGTATAGTGTCCTGGTGTATAGTGTCGCGGAGTATAGTGTCGTGGTGTATAGTGTCGTGGAGTATAGAGTCGTGGTGTATAGTGTCGCGGAGTATAGTGTCGTGGTGTATAGTGTCGCGGAGTATAATGTCGGGGTGTATAGTGTCGTGGTGTGTAGTGTCGTGGAGTATAGTGTCGTGGTGTATAGTGTCGTGGAGTATAGTGAAGTGGTGTATAGTGTCGCGGAGAGTAGTGTCGTGGTGTATAGTGTCGCGGAGTATAGTGTCGTGGTGTATAGTGTCGTGGAGTATAGTGTCGTGGTGTATAGTGTCGCGGAGTATAGTGAAGTGGTGTATAGTGTCGTGGTGTATAGTGTCGCGGAGTATAGTGTCGTGGTGTATAGTGTCGTGGTGTGTAGTGTCGTGGAGTATAGTGTCGTGGTGTATAGTGTCGCGGAGTATAGTGTCGTGGTGTATAGTGTCGTGGTGTGTAGTGTCGTGGAGTATAGTGTCGTTGTGTATAGTGTCGTGGAGTATAGTGAAGTGGTGTATAGTGTCGCGGAGTGTAGTGTCGTGGTGTATAGTGTCGCGGAGTATAGTGTCGTGGTGTATAGTGTCGTGGAGTATAGTGTCGTGGTGTATAGTGTCGCGGAGTATAGTGAAGTGGTGTATAGTGTCGTGGTGTATAGTGTCGCGGAGTATAGTGTCGTGGTGTATAGTGTCGTGGAGAATAGTGAAGTGTTGTATAGTGTCGCGGAGTATAGTGTCGTGGTGTATAGTGTCGCGGAGTATAGTGTCATGGTGTATAGTGTCGTGGAGTATAGTGTCGTGGTGTATAGTGTCGCGGAGTATAGTGAAGTGGTGTATAGTGTCGTGGAGTATAGTGTCGTGGTGTATAGTGTCGCGGAGTATAGTGTCGTGGTGTATAGTGTCGTGGTGTATAGTGTCGCGGAGTATAGTGTCGTGGTGTATAGTGTCGTGGTGTATAGTGTCGTGGAGTATAGTGAAGTGGTGTATAGTGTCGCGGAGTATAGTGTCGTGGTGTATAGTGTCGCGAAGTATAGTGTCGTGGTGTATAGTGTCGTGGTGTATAGTGTCGTGGAGTATAGTGAAGTGGTGTATAGTGTCGCGGAGTATAGTGTCGTGGTGTATAGTGTCGCGGAGTATAGTGTCGTGGTGTATAGTGTCGTGGAGTATAGTGTCGTGGTGTATAGTGTCGCGGAGTATAGTGTCGTGGTGTATAGTGTCGTGGTGTATAGTGTCGCGGAGTATAGTGTAATGGTGTATAGTGTCGTGGAGTATAGTGAAATGGTGTATAGTGTCGCGGAGTATAGTGTCGTGGTGTATAGTGTCGCGGAGTATAGTGTCGTGGTGTATAGTGTCGCGGAGTATAGTGTCGTGGTGTATAGTGTCGTGGAGTATTGTGTCGTGGTGTATAGTGTCGCGGAGTATAGTGAAGTGCTGTATAGTGTCGTGGTGTATAGTGTCGCGGAGTATAGTGTCGTGGTGTATAGTGTCGTGGAGTATAGTGAAGTTGTGTATAGTGTCGTGGAGTATAGTGTCGTGGTGTATAGTGTCGCGGAGTATAGTGTCGTGGTGTATAGTGTCGTGGTGTATAGTGTCGTGGAGTATAGTGAAGTGGTGTATAGTGTCGCGGAGTATAGTGTCGTGGTGTATAGTGTCGCGGAGTATAGTGTCGTGGTGTATAGTGTCGTGGAGTATAGTGTCGTGGTGTATAGTGTCGCGGAGTATAGTGTCGTGGTGTATAGTGTCGTGGTGTATAGTGTCGCGGAGTATAGTGTAATGGTGTATAGTGTCGTGGAGTATAGTGAAATGGTGTATAGTGTCGCGGAGTATAGTGTCGTGGTGTATAGTGTCGCGGAGTATAGTGTCGTGGTGTATAGTGTCGCGGAGTATAGTGTCGTGGTGTATAGTGTCGTGGAGTATTGTGTCGTGGTGTATAGTGTCGCGGAGTATAGTGAAGTGCTGTATAGTGTCGTGGTGTATAGTGTCGTGGAGTATAGTGAAGTTGTGTATAGTGTCGCGGAGTATAGTGTCGTGGTGTATAGTGTCGCGGAGTATAGTGTCGTGGTGTATAGTGTCGTGGAGTATAGTGTCGTGGTGTATAGTGTCGCGGAGTATAGTGACGTGGTGTATAGTGTCGTGGAGTATAGTGTCGTGGTGTATAGTGTCGTGGAGTATAGTGTCGTGGTGTATAGTGTCGTGGAGTATAGTGTCGTGGTGTATAGTGTCGCGGAGTATAGTGAAGTGGTGAATAGTGTCGTGGAGTATAGTGTCGTGATGTATAGTGTCGCGGAGTATAGTATCGGGGTGTATAGTGTCGTGGAGTATAGTGTCGTGGTGTATAGTGTCGTGGAGTATAGTGTCGTGGTGTATAGTGTCGCGGAGTATAGTGTCGCGGAGTATAGTGTCGTGGTGTATAGTGTCGTGGAGTATAGTGTCGCGGATTATAGTGTCGTAGTGTATAGTGTAGCGGAGTATAGTGTCGTGGTGTATAGTATCGTGGTGTATAGTGTCGCGTAGTATAGTGTCGTGGTGTATAGTGTCGTGGAGTATAGTGAAGTGGTGTATAGTGTCGTGGAGTATAGTGTCGTGGTGTATAGTGTCGCGGAGTATAGTGTCGTGGTGTATAGTGTCGTGGTGTATAGTGTCGTGGAGTATAGTGAAGTGGTGTATAGTGTCGCGGAGTATAGTGTCGTGGTGTATAGTGTCGCGGAGTATAGTGTCGTGGTGTATAGTGTCGTGGAGTATAGTGTCGTGGTGTATAGTGTCGCGGAGTATAGTGTCGTGGTGTATAGTGTCGTGGTGTATAGTGTCGCGGAGTATAGTGTAATGGTGTATAGTGTCGTGGAGTATAGTGAAATGGTGTATAGTGTCGCGGAGTATAGTGTCGTGGTGTATAGTGTCGCGGAGTATAGTGTCGTGGTGTATAGTGTCGCGGAGTATAGTGTCGTGGTGTATAGTGTCGTGGAGTATTGTGTCGTGGTGTATAGTGTCGCGGAGTATAGTGAAGTGCTGTATAGTGTCGTGGTGTATAATGTCGCGGAGTATAGTGTCGTGGTGTATAGTGTCGTGGAGTATAGTGAAGTTGTGTATAGTGTCGCGGAGTATAGTGTCGTGGTGTATAGTGTCGCGGAGTATAGTGTCGTGGTGTATAGTGTCGTGGAGTATAGTGTCGTGGTGTATAGTGTCGCGGAGTATAGTGACGTGGTGTATAGTGTCGTGGAGTATAGTGTCGTGGTGTATAGTGTCGTGGAGTATAGTGTCGTGGTGTATAGTGTCGTGGAGTATAGTGTCGTGGTGTATAGTGTCGCGGAGTATAGTGAAGTGGTGTATAGTGTCGTGGAGTATAGTGTCGTGATGTATAGTGTCGCGGAGTATAGTATCGGGGTGTATAGTGTCGTGGAGTATAGTGTCGTGGTGTATAGTGTCGTGGAGTATAGTGTCGTGGTGTATAGTGTCGCGGAGTATAGTGTCGCGGAGTATAGTGTCGTGGTGTATAGTGTCGTGGAGTATAGTGTCGCGGATTATAGTGTCGTAGTGTATAGTGTAGCGGAGTATAGTGTCGTGGTGTATAGTGTCGTGGTGTATAGTGTCGCGTAGTATAGTGTCGTGGTGTATAGTGGCGTGGAGTATAGTGAAGTGGTGTATAGTGTCGTGGAGTATAGTGTCGTGGTGTATAGATTCGCGGAGTATAGTGTCGTGGTGTATAGTGTCGTGGAGTATAGTGTCGTGGTGTATAGTGTCGCGGAGTATAGTGAAGTGGTGTATAGTGTCGTGGAGTATAGTGAAGTGGTGTATAGTGTCGTGGAGTATAGTGTCGTGGTGTATAGTGTCGCGGAGTATAGTGTCGTGGTGTATAGTGTCGTGGTGTATAGTGTCGTGGAGTATAGTGAAGTGGTGTATAGTGTCGCGGAGTATAGTGTCGTGGTGTATAGTGTCGCGGAGTATAGTGTCGTGGTGTATAGTGTCGTGGAGTATAGTGTCGTGGTGTATAGTGTCGCGGAGTATAGTGTCGTGGTGTATAGTGTCGTGGTGTATAGTGTCGCAGAGTATAGTGTAATGGTGTATAGTGTCGTGGAGTATAGTGAAATGGTGTATAGTGTCGCGGAGTATAGTGTCGTGGTGTATAGTGTCGCGGAGTATAGTGTCGTGGTGTATAGTGTCGCGGAGTATAGTGTCGTGGTGTATAGTGTCGTGGAGTATTGTGTCGTGGTGTATAGTGTCGCGGAGTATAGTGAAGTGCTGTATAGTGTCGTGGTGTATAATGTCGCGGAGTATAGTGTCGTGGTGTATAGTGTCGTGGAGTATAGTGAAGTTGTGTATAGTGTCGCGGAGTATAGTGTCGTGGTGTATAGTGTCGCGGAGTATAGTGTCGTGGTGTATAGTGTCGTGGAGTATAGTGTCGTGGTGTATAGTGTCGCGGAGTATAGTGACGTGGTGTATAGTGTCGTGGAGTATAGTGTCGTGGTGTATAGTGTCGTGGAGTATAGTGTCGTGGTGTATAGTGTCGTGGAGTATAGTGTCGTGGTGTATAGTGTCGCGGAGTATAGTGAAGTGGTGTATAGTGTCGTGGAGTATAGTGTCGTGATGTATAGTGTCGCGGAGTATAGTATCGGGGTGTATAGTGTCGTGGAGTATAGTGTCGTGGTGTATAGTGTCGTGGAGTATAGTGTCGTGGTGTATAGTGTCGCGGAGTATAGTGTCGCGGAGTATAGTGTCGTGGTGTATAGTGTCGTGGAGTATAGTGTCGCGGATTATAGTGTCGTAGTGTATAGTGTAGCGGAGTATAGTGTCGTGGTGTATAGTGTCGTGGTGTATAGTGTCGCGTAGTATAGTGTCGTGGTGTATAGTGGCGTGGAGTATAGTGAAGTGGTGTATAGTGTCGTGGAGTATAGTGTCGTGGTGTATAGATTCGCGGAGTATAGTGTCGTGGTGTATAGTGTCGTGGAGTATAGTGTCGTGGTGTATAGTGTCGCGGAGTATAGTGAAGTGGTGTATAGTGTCGTGGAGTATAGTGTCGTGGTGTATAGTGTCGTGGTGTATAGTGTCGCGGTGTATAGTGTCGTGGAGTATAGTAAAGTGGTGTATAGTATCGCGGAGTATAGTGTCGTGGTGTATAGTGTCGCGGAGTATAGTGTCGTGGTGTATAGTGTCGTAGAGTATAGTGTCGTGGTGTATAGTGTCGCGGAGTATAGTGTCGTGGTGTACAGTGTCATGGTGTGTAGTGTCGCGGAGTATAGTGTCGTGGTGTATAGTGTCGTTGAGTATAGTGAAGTGGTGTATAGTGTCGCGGAGTATAGTGTCGTGGTGTATAGTGTCGCGGAGTATAGTGTCGTGGTGTAAAGTGTCGTGGAGTATAGTGTCGTGGTGTATAGTGTCGCGGAGTATAGTGTCGTGGTGTATAGTGTCGTGGTGTATAGTGTCGCGGAGTATAGTGTAATGGTGTATAGTGTCGTGGAGTATAGTGAAGTGGTGTATAGTGTCGCGGAGTATAGTGTCGTGGTGTATAGTGTCGCGGAGTATAGTGTCGTGGTGTATAGTGTCGCAAAGTATAGTGTCGTGGTGTATAGTGTCGTGGAGTATTGTGTCGTGGTGTATAGTGTCGCGGAGTATAGTGAAGTGCTGTATAGTGTCGTGGTGTATAGTGTCGCGGAGTATAGTGTCGTGGTGTATAGTGTCGTGGAGTATAGTGAAATGGTGTATAGTGTCGCGGAGTATAGTGTCGTGGTGTATAGTGTCGCGGAGTATAGTGTCGTGGTGTATAGTGTCGCGGAGTATAGTGTCGTGGTGTATAGTGTCGTGGAGTATTGTGTCGTGGTGTATAGTGTCGCGGAGTATAGTGAAGTGCTGTATAGTGTCGTGGTGTATAGTGTCGCGGAGTATAGTGTCGTGGTGTATAGTGTCGTGGAGTATAGTGAAGTGGTGTATAGTGTCGCGGAGTATAGTGTCGTGGTGTATAGTGTCGCGGAGTATAGTGTCGTGGTGTATAGTGTCGTGGAGTATAGTGTCGTGGTGTATAGTGTCGCGGAGTATAGTGACGTGGTGTATAGTGTCGTGGAGTATAGTGTCGTGGTGTATAGTGTCGTGGAGTATAGTGTCATGGTGTATAGTGTCGTGGAGTATAGTGTCGTGGTGTATAGTGTCGCGGAGTATAGTGAAGTGGTGTATAGTGTCGTGGAGTATAGTGTCGTGATGTATAGTGTCGCGGAGTATAGTATCGGGGTGTATAGTGTCGTGGAGTATAGTGTCGTGGTGTATAGTGTCGTGGAGTATAGTGTCGTGGTGTATAGTGTCGCGGAGTATAGTGTCGCGGAGTATAGTGTCGTGGTGTATAGTGTCGTGGAGTATAGTGTCGCGGATTATAGTGTCGTAGTGTATAGTGTAGCGGAGTATAGTGTCGTGGTGTATAGTGTCGTGGTGTATAGTGTCGCGTAGTATAGTGTCGTGGTGTATAGTGTCGTGGAGTATAGTGAAGTGGTGTATAGTGTCGTGGAGTATAGTGTCGTGGTGTATAGATTCGCGGAGTATAGTGTCGTGGTGTATAGTGTCGTGGAGTATAGTGTCGTGGTGTATAGTGTCGCGGAGTATAGTGAAGTGGTGTATAGTGTCGTGGAGTATAGTGTCGTGGTGTATAGTGTCGTGGTGTATAGTGTCGCGGTGTATAGTGTCGTGGAGTATAGTAAAGTGGTGTATAGTATCGCGGAGTATAGTGTCGTGGTGTATAGTGTCGCGGAGTATAGTGTCGTGGTGTATAGTGTCGTAGAGTATAGTGTCGTGGTGTATAGTGTCGCGGAGTATAGTGTCGTGGTGTATAGTGTCGTGGTGTGTAGTGTCGCGGAGTATAGTGTCGTGGTGTATAGTGTCGTGGAGTATAGTGAAGTGGTGTATAGTGTCGCGGAGTATAGTGTCGTGGTGTATAGTGTCGCGGAGTATAGTGTCGTGGTGTATAGTGTCGTGGAGTATAGTGTCGTGGTGTATAGTGTCGCGGAGTATAGTGTCGTGGTGTATAGTGTCGTGGTGTATAGTGTCGCGGAGTATAGTGTAATGGTGTATAGTGTCGTGGAGTATAGTGAAGTGGTGTATAGTGTCGCGGAGTATAGTGTCGTGGTGTATAGTGTCGCGGAGTATAGTGTCGTGGTGTATAGTGTCGCGGAGTATAGTGTCGTGGTGTATAGTGTCGTGGAGTATTGTGTCGTGGTGTATAGTGTCGCGGAGTATAGTGAAGTGCTGTATAGTGTCGTGGTGTATAGTGTCGCGGAGTATAGTGTCGTGGTGTATAGTGTCGTGGAGTATAGTGAAATGGTGTATAGTGTCGCGGAGTATAGTGTCGTGGTGTATAGTGTCGCGGAGTATAGTGTCGTGGTGTATAGTGTCGCGGAGTATAGTGTCGTGGTGTATAGTGTCGTGGAGTATTGTGTCGTGGTGTATAGTGTCGCGGAGTATAGTGAAGTGCTGTATAGTGTCGTGGTGTATAGTGTCGCGGAGTATAGTGTCGTGGTGTATAGTGTCGTGGAGTATAGTGAAGTGGTGTATAGTGTCGCGGAGTATAGTGTCGTGGTGTATAGTGTCGCGGAGTATAGTGTCGTGGTGTATAGTGTCGTGGAGTATAGTGTCGTGGTGTATAGTGTCGCGGAGTATAGTGACGTGGTGTATAGTGTCGTGGAGTATAGTGTCGTGGTGTATAGTGTCGTGGAGTATAGTGTCGTGGTGTATAGTGTCGTGGAGTATAGTGTCGTGGTGTATAGTGTCGCGGAGTATAGTGAAGTGGTGTATAGTGTCGTGGAGTATAGTGTCGTGATGTATAGTGTCGCGGAGTATAGTATCGGGGTGTATAGTGTCGTGGAGTATAGTGTCGTGGTGTATAGTGTCGTGGAGTATAGTGTCGTGGTGTATAGTGTCGCGGAGTATAGTGTCGCGGAGTATAGTGTCGTGGTGTATAGTGTCGTGGAGTATAGTGTCGCGGATTATAGTGTCGTAGTGTATAGTGTAGCGGAGTATAGTGTCGTGGTGTATAGTGTCGTGGTGTATAGTGTCGCGTAGTATAGTGTCGTGGTGTATAGTGTCGTGGAGTATAGTGAAGTGGTGTATAGTGTCGTGGAGTATAGTGTCGTGGTGTATAGATTCGCGGAGTATAGTGTCGTGGTGTATAGTGTCGTGGAGTATAGTGTCGTGGTGTATAGTGTCGCGGAGTATAGTGAAGTGGTGTATAGTGTCGTGGTGTATAGTGTCGCGGAGTATAGTGTCGTGGTGTATAGTGTCGCGGAGTATAGTGTCGTGGTGTATAGTGTCGTAGAGTATAGTGTCGTGGTGTATAGTGTCGCGGAGAATAGTGTCGTGGTGTATAGTGTCGTGGTGTGTAGTGTCGCGGAGTATAGTGTCGTGGTGTATAGTGTCGTGGAGTATAGTGAAGTGGTGTATAGTGTCGCGGAGTATAGTGTCGTGGTGTATAGTGTCGCGGAGTATAGTGTCGTGGTGTATAGTGTCGTGGAGTATAGTGTCGTGGTGTATAGTGTCGCGGAGTATAGTGTCGTGGTGTATAGTGTCGTGGTGTATAGTGTCGCGGAGTATAGTGTAATGGTGTATAGTGTCGTGGAGTATAGTGAAGTGGTGTATAGTGTCGCGGAGTATAGTGTCGTGGTGTATAGTGTCGCGGAGTATAGTGTCGTGGTGTATAGTGTCCCGGAGTATAGTGTCGTGGTGTATAGTGTCGTGGAGTATTGTGTCGTGGTGTATAGTGTCGCGGAGTATAGTGAAGTGCTGTATAGTGTCGTGGTGTATAGTGTCGTGGAGTATAGTGAAGTGGTGTATAGTGTCGCGGAGTATAGTGTCGTGGTGTATAGTGTCGCGGAGTATAGTGTCGTGGTGTATAGTGTCGTGGAGTATAGTGTCGTGGTGTATAGTGTCGCGGAGTATAGTGACGTGGTGTATAGTGTCGTGGAGTATAGTGTCGTGGTGTATAGTGTCGTGGAGTATAGTGTCGTGGTGTATAGTGTCGTGGAGTATAGTGTCGTGGTGTATAGTGTCGCGGAGTATAGTGAAGTGGTGTATAGTGTCGTGGAGTATAGTGTCGTGGTGTATAGTGTCGCGGAGTATAGTATCGGGGTGTATAGTGTCGTGGAGTATAGTGTCGTGGTGTATAGTGTCGCGGAGTATAGTGTCGCGGAGTATAGTGTCGTGGTGTATAGTGTCGTGGAGTATAGTGTCGCGGATTATAGTGTCGTAGTGTATAGTGTAGCGGAGTATAGTGTCGTGGTGTATAGTGTCGTGGTGTATAGTGTCGCGTAGTATAGTGTCGTGGTGTATAGTGTCGTGGAGTATAGTGAAGTGGTGTATAGTGTCGCGGAGTATAGTGTCGTGGTGTATAGTGTCGCGGAGTATAGTGTCGTGGTGTATAGTGTCGTGGAGTATAGTGTCGTGGTGTATAGTGTCGCGGAGTGTAGTGTCGTGGTGTATAGTGTCGTGGTGTATAGTGTCGCGGAGTATAGTGTCGTGGTGTATAGTGTCGTGGAGTATAGTGAAGTGGTGTATAGTGTCGCGGAGTATAGTGTCCTGGTGTATAGTGTCGCGGAGTATAGTGTCGTGGTGTATAGTGTCGTGGAGTATAGAGTCGTGGTGTATAGTGTCGCGGAGTATAGTGTCGTGGTGTATAGTGTCGCGGAGTATAATGTCGGGGTGTATAGTGTCGTGGTGTGTAGTGTCGTGGAGTATAGTGTCGTGGTGTATAGTGTCGTGGAGTATAGTGAAGTGGTGTATAGTGTCGCGGAGAGTAGTGTCGTGGTGTATAGTGTCGCGGAGTATAGTGTCGTGGTGTATAGTGTCGTGGAGTATAGTGTCATAGTGTATAGTGTCGCGGAGTATAGTGTCGTGGTGTATAGTGTCGCGGAGTATAGTGTCGTGGTGTATAGTGTCGTGGAGTATAGTGTCGTGGTGTATAGTGTCGCGGAGTATAGTGAAGTGGTGTATAGTGTCGTGGTGTATAGTGTCGCGGAGTATAGTGTCGTGGTGTATAGTGTCGTGGAGTATAGTGAAGTGGTGTATAGTGTCGCGGAGTATAATGTCGTGGTGTATAGTGTCGCGGAGTATAGTGTCGTGGTGTATAGTGTCGTGGAGTATAGTGTCGTGGTGTATAGTGTCGCGGAGTATAGTGAAGTGGTGTATAGTGTCGTGGAGTATAGTGTCGTGGTGTATAGTGTCGTGGAGTATAGTGTCGTGGTGTATAGTGTCGTGGAGTATAGTGTCGTGGTGTATAGTGTCGTGGAGTATTGTGTCGTGGTGTATAGTGTCGCGGAGTATAGTGTCGTGGTGTATAGTGTCGCGGAGTATAGTATCGGGGTGTATAGTGTCGTGGAGTATAGTGTCGTGGTGTATAGTGTCGTGGAGTATAGTGTCGTGGTGTATAGTGTCGCGGAGTATAGTGTCGCGGAGTATAGTGTCGTGGTGTATAGTGTCGTGGAGTATAGTGTCGCGGATTATAGTGTCGTAGTGTATAGTGTAGCGGAGTATAGTGTCGTGGTGTATAGTGTCGTGGTGTATAGTGTCGCGGAGTATAGTGTCGTTTTGTATAGTGTCGTGGAGTATAGTGTCGTGGTGTATAGTGTAGCGGAGTATAGTGTCGTGGTGTATAGTGTCGTGGTGTATAGTGTCGCGTAGTATAGTGTCGTGGTGTATAGTGTCGTGGAGTATAGTGAAGTGGTGTATAGTGTCGTGGAGTATAGTGTCGTGGTGTATAGATTCGCGGAGTATAGTGTCGTGGTGTATAGTGTCGTGGAGTATAGTGTCGTGGTGTATAGTGTCGCGGAGTATAGTGAAGTGGTGTATAGTGTCGTGGAGTATAGTGTCGTGGTGTATAGTGTCGTGGTGTATAGTGTCGCGGTGTATAGTGTCGTGGAGTATAGTAAAGTGGTGTATAGTATCGCGGAGTATAGTGTCGTGGTGTATAGTGTCGCGGAGTATAGTGTCGTGGTGTATAGTGTCGTAGAGTATAGTGTCGTGGTGTATAGTGTCGCGGAGTATAGTGTCGTGGTGTATAGTGTCGTGGTGTGTAGTGTCGCGGAGTATAGTGTCGTGGTGTATAGTGTCGTGGAGTATAGTGAAGTGGTGTATAGTGTCGCGGAGTATAGTGTCGTGGTGTATAGTGTCGCGGAGTATAGTGTCGTGGTGTATAGTGTCGTGGAGTATAGTGTCGTGGTGTATAGTGTCGCGGAGTATAGTGTCGTGGTGTATAGTGTCGTGGTGTATAGTGTCGCGGAGTATAGTGTAATGGTGTATAGTGTCGTGGAGTATAGTGAAGTGGTGTATAGTGTCGCGGAGTATAGTGTCGTGGTGTATAGTGTCGCGGAGTATAGTGTCGTGGTGTATAGTGTCGCGGAGTATAGTGTCGTGGTGTATAGTGTCGTGGAGTATTGTGTCGTGGTGTATAGTGTCGCGGAGTATAGTGAAGTGCTGTATAGTGTCGTGGTGTATAGTGTCGCGGAGTATAGTGTCGTGGTGTATAGTGTCGTGGAGTATAGTGAAATGGTGTATAGTGTCGCGGAGTATAGTGTCGTGGTGTATAGTGTCGCGGAGTATAGTGTCGTGGTGTATAGTGTCGCGGAGTATAGTGTCGTGGTGTATAGTGTCGTGGAGTATTGTGTCGTGGTGTATAGTGTCGCGGAGTATAGTGAAGTGCTGTATAGTGTCGTGGTGTATAGTGTCGCGGAGTAGAGTGTCGTGGTGTATAGTGTCGTGGAGTATAGTGAAGTGGTGTATAGTGTCGCGGAGTATAGTGTCGTGGTGTATAGTGTCGCGGAGTATAGTGTCGTGGTGTATAGTGTCGTGGAGTATAGTGTCGTGGTGTATAGTGTCGCGGAGTATAGTGACGTGGTGTATAGTGTCGTGGAGTATAGTGTCGTGGTGTATAGTGTCGTGGAGTATAGTGTCGTGGTGTATAGTGTCGTGGAGTATAGTGTCGTGGTGTATAGTGTCGCGGAGTATAGTGAAGTGGTGTATAGTGTCGTGGAGTATAGTGTCGTGATGTATAGTGTCGCGGAGTATAGTATCGGGGTGTATAGTGTCGTGGAGTATAGTGTCGTGGTGTATAGTGTCGTGGAGTATAGTGTCGTGGTGTATAGTGTCGCGGAGTATAGTGTCGCGGAGTATAGTGTCGTGGTGTATAGTGTCGTGGAGTATAGTGTCGCGGATTATAGTGTCGTAGTGTATAGTGTAGCGGAGTATAGTGTCGTGGTGTATAGTGTCGTGGTGTATAGTGTCGCGTAGTATAGTGTCGTGGTGTATAGTGTCGTGGAGTATAGTGAAGTGGTGTATAGTGTCGTGGAGTATAGTGTCGTGGTGTATAGATTCGCGGAGTATAGTGTCGTGGTGTATAGTGTCGTGGAGTATAGTGTCGTGGTGTATAGTGTCGCGGAGTATAGTGAAGTGGTGTATAGTGTCGTGGTGTATAGTGTCGCGGAGTATAGTGTCGTGGTGTATAGTGTCGTGGTGTATAGTGTCGCGGAGTATAGTGTCGTGGTGTATAGTGTCGCGGAGTATAGTGTCGTGGTGTATAGTGTCGTAGAGTATAGTGTCGTGGTGTATAGTGTCGCGGAGAATAGTGTCGTGGTGTATAGTGTCGTGGTGTGTAGTGTCGCGGAGTATAGTGTCGTGGTGTATAGTGTCGTGGAGTATAGTGAAGTGGTGTATAGTGTCGCGGAGTATAGTGTCGTGGTGTATAGTGTCGCGGAGTATAGTGTCGTGGTGTATAGTGTCGTGGAGTATAGTGTCGTGGTGTATAGTGTCGCGGAGTATAGTGTCGTGGTGTATAGTGTCGTGGTGTATAGTGTCGCGGAGTATAGTGTAATGGTGTATAGTGTCGTGGAGTATAGTGAAGTGGTGTATAGTGTCGCGGAGTATAGTGTCGTGGTGTATAGTGTCGCGGAGTATAGTGTCGTGGTGTATAGTGTCCCGGAGTATAGTGTCGTGGTGTATAGTGTCGTGGAGTATTGTGTCGTGGTGTATAGTGTCGCGGAGTATAGTGAAGTGCTGTATAGTGTCGTGGTGTATAGTGTCGTGGAGTATAGTGAAGTGGTGTATAGTGTCGCGGAGTATAGTGTCGTGGTGTATAGTGTCGCGGAGTATAGTGTCGTGGTGTATAGTGTCGTGGAGTATAGTGTCGTGGTGTATAGTGTCGCGGAGTATAGTGACGTGGTGTATAGTGTCGTGGAGTATAGTGTCGTGGTGTATAGTGTCGTGGAGTATAGTGTCGTGGTGTATAGTGTCGTGGAGTATAGTGTCGTGGTGTATAGTGTCGCGGAGTATAGTGAAGTGGTGTATAGTGTCGTGGAGTATAGTGTCGTGGTGTATAGTGTCGCGGAGTATAGTATCGGGGTGTATAGTGTCGTGGAGTATAGTGTCGTGGTGTATAGTGTCGCGGAGTATAGTGTCGCGGAGTATAGTGTCGTGGTGTATAGTGTCGTGGAGTATAGTGTCGCGGATTATAGTGTCGTAGTGTATAGTGTAGCGGAGTATAGTGTCGTGGTGTATAGTGTCGTGGTGTATAGTGTCGCGTAGTATAGTGTCGTGGTGTATAGTGTCGTGGAGTATAGTGAAGTGGTGTATAGTGTCGCGGAGTATAGTGTCGTGGTGTATAGTGTCGCGGAGTATAGTGTCGTGGTGTATAGTGTCGTGGAGTATAGTGTCGTGGTGTATAGTGTCGCGGAGTGTAGTGTCGTGGTGTATAGTGTCGTGGTGTATAGTGTCGCGGAGTATAGTGTCGTGGTGTATAGTGTCGTGGAGTATAGTGAAGTGGTGTATAGTGTCGCGGAGTATAGTGTCCTGGTGTATAGTGTCGCGGAGTATAGTGTCGTGGTGTATAGTGTCGTGGAGTATAGAGTCGTGGTGTATAGTGTCGCGGAGTATAGTGTCGTGGTGTATAGTGTCGCGGAGTATAATGTCGGGGTGTATAGTGTCGTGGTGTGTAGTGTCGTGGAGTATAGTGTCGTGGTGTATAGTGTCGTGGAGTATAGTGAAGTGGTGTATAGTGTCGCGGAGAGTAGTGTCGTGGTGTATAGTGTCGCGGAGTATAGTGTCGTGGTGTATAGTGTCGTGGAGTATAGTGTCATGGTGTATAGTGTCGCGGAGTATAGTGTCGTGGTGTATAGTGTCGCGGAGTATAGTGTCGTGGTGTATAGTGTCGTGGAGTATAGTGTCGTGGTGTATAGTGTCGCGGAGTATAGTGAAGTGGTGTATAGTGTCGTGGTGTATAGTGTCGCGGAGTATAGTGTCGTGGTGTATAGTGTCGTGGAGTATAGTGAAGTGGTGTATAGTGTCGCGGAGTATAATGTCGTGGTGTATAGTGTCGCGGAGTATAGTGTCGTGGTGTATAGTGTCGTGGAGTATAGTGTCGTGGTGTATAGTGTCGCGGAGTATAGTGAAGTGGTGTATAGTGTCGTGGAGTATAGTGTCGTGGTGTATAGTGTCGTGGAGTATAGTGTCGTGGTGTATAGTGTCGTGGAGTATAGTGTCGTGGTGTATAGTGTCGTGGAGTATTGTGTCGTGGTGTATAGTGTCGCGGAGTATAGTGTCGTGGTGTATAGTGTCGCGGAGTATAGTATCGGGGTGTATAGTGTCGTGGAGTATAGTGTCGTGGTGTATAGTGTCGTGGAGTATAGTGTCGTGGTGTATAGTGTCGCGGAGTATAGTGTCGCGGAGTATAGTGTCGTGGTGTATAGTGTCGTGGAGTATAGTGTCGCGGATTATAGTGTCGTAGTGTATAGTGTAGCGGAGTATAGTGTCGTGGTGTATAGTGTCGTGGTGTATAGTGTCGCGGAGTATAGTGTCGTTTTGTATAGTGTCGTGGAGTATAGTGTCGTGGTGTATAGTGTAGCGGAGTATAGTGTCGTGGTGTATAGTGTCGTGGTGTATAGTGTCGCGTAGTATAGTGTCGTGGTGTATAGTGTCGTGGAGTATAGTGAAGTGGTGTATAGTGTCGTGGAGTATAGTGTCGTGGTGTATAGATTCGCGGAGTATAGTGTCGTGGTGTATAGTGTCGTGGAGTATAGTGTCGTGGTGTATAGTGTCGCGGAGTATAGTGAAGTGGTGTATAGTGTCGTGGAGTATAGTGTCGTGGTGTATAGTGTCGTGGTGTATAGTGTCGCGGTGTATAGTGTCGTGGAGTATAGTAAAGTGGTGTATAGTATCGCGGAGTATAGTGTCGTGGTGTATAGTGTCGCGGAGTATAGTGTCGTGGTGTATAGTGTCGTAGAGTATAGTGTCGTGGTGTATAGTGTCGCGGAGTATAGTGTCGTGGTGTATAGTGTCGTGGTGTGTAGTGTCGCGGAGTATAGTGTCGTGGTGTATAGTGTCGTGGAGTATAGTGAAGTGGTGTATAGTGTCGCGGAGTATAGTGTCGTGGTGTATAGTGTCGCGGAGTATAGTGTCGTGGTGTATAGTGTCGTGGAGTATAGTGTCGTGGTGTATAGTGTCGCGGAGTATAGTGTCGTGGTGTATAGTGTCGTGGTGTATAGTGTCGCGGAGTATAGTGTAATGGTGTATAGTGTCGTGGAGTATAGTGAAGTGGTGTATAGTGTCGCGGAGTATAGTGTCGTGGTGTATAGTGTCGCGGAGTATAGTGTCGTGGTGTATAGTGTCGCGGAGTATAGTGTCGTGGTGTATAGTGTCGTGGAGTATTGTGTCGTGGTGTATAGTGTCGCGGAGTATAGTGAAGTGCTGTATAGTGTCGTGGTGTATAGTGTCGCGGAGTATAGTGTCGTGGTGTATAGTGTCGTGGAGTATAGTGAAATGGTGTATAGTGTCGCGGAGTATAGTGTCGTGGTGTATAGTGTCGCGGAGTATAGTGTCGTGGTGTATAGTGTCGCGGAGTATAGTGTCGTGGTGTATAGTGTCGTGGAGTATTGTGTCGTGGTGTATAGTGTCGCGGAGTATAGTGAAGTGCTGTATAGTGTCGTGGTGTATAGTGTCGCGGAGTATAGTGTCGTGGTGTATAGTGTCGTGGAGTATAGTGAAGTGGTGTATAGTGTCGCGGAGTATAGTGTCGTGGTGTATAGTGTCGCGGAGTATAGTGTCGTGGTGTATAGTGTCGTGGAGTATAGTGTCGTGGTGTATAGTGTCGCGGAGTATAGTGACGTGGTGTATAGTGTCGTGGAGTATAGTGTCGTGGTGTATAGTGTCGTGGAGTATAGTGTCGTGGTGTATAGTGTCGTGGAGTATAGTGTCGTGGTGTATAGTGTCGCGGAGTATAGTGAAGTGGTGTATAGTGTCGTGGAGTATAGTGTCGTGATGTATAGTGTCGCGGAGTATAGTTTCGGGGTGTATAGTGTCGTGGAGTATAGTGTCGTGGTGTATAGTGTCGTGGAGTATAGTGTCGTGGTGTATAGTGTCGCGGAGTATAGTGTCGCGGAGTATAGTGTCGTGGTGTATAGTGTCGTGGAGTATAGTGTCGCGGATTATAGTGTCGTAGTGTATAGTGTAGCGGAGTATAGTGTCGTGGTGTATAGTGTCGTGGTGTATAGTGTCGCGTAGTATAGTGTCGTGGTGTATAGTGTCGTGGAGTATAGTGAAGTGGTGTATAGTGTCGTGGAGTATAGTGTCGTGGTGTATAGATTCGCGGAGTATAGTGTCGTGGTGTATAGTGTCGTGGAGTATAGTGTCGTGGTGTATAGTGTCGCGGAGTATAGTGAAGTGGTGTATAGTGTCGTGGTGTATAGTGTCGCGGAGTATAGTGTCGTGGTGTATAGTGTCGCGGAGTATAGTGTCGTGGTGTATAGTGTCGTAGAGTATAGTGTCGTGGTGTATAGTGTCGCGGAGAATAGTGTCGTGGTGTATAGTGTCGTGGTGTGTAGTGTCGCGGAGTATAGTGTCGTGGTGTATAGTGTCGTGGAGTATAGTGAAGTGGTGTATAGTGTCGCGGAGTATAGTGTCGTGGTGTATAGTGTCGCGGAGTATAGTGTCGTGGTGTATAGTGTCGTGGAGTATAGTGTCGTGGTGTATAGTGTCGCGGAGTATAGTGTCGTGGTGTATAGTGTCGTGGTGTATAGTGTCGCGGAGTATAGTGTAATGGTGTATAGTGTCGTGGAGTATAGTGAAGTGGTGTATAGTGTCGCGGAGTATAGTGTCGTGGTGTATAGTGTCGCGGAGTATAGTGTCGTGGTGTATAGTGTCCCGGAGTATAGTGTCGTGGTGTATAGTGTCGTGGAGTATTGTGTCGTGGTGTATAGTGTCGCGGAGTATAGTGAAGTGCTGTATAGTGTCGTGGTGTATAGTGTCGTGGAGTATAGTGAAGTGGTGTATAGTGTCGCGGAGTATAGTGTCGTGGTGTATAGTGTCGCGGAGTATAGTGTCGTGGTGTATAGTGTCGTGGAGTATAGTGTCGTGGTGTATAGTGTCGCGGAGTATAGTGACGTGGTGTATAGTGTCGTGGAGTATAGTGTCGTGGTGTATAGTGTCGTGGAGTATAGTGTCGTGGTGTATAGTGTCGTGGAGTATAGTGTCGTGGTGTATAGTGTCGCGGAGTATAGTGAAGTGGTGTATAGTGTCGTGGAGTATAGTGTCGTGGTGTATAGTGTCGCGGAGTATAGTATCGGGGTGTATAGTGTCGTGGAGTATAGTGTCGTGGTGTATAGTGTCGCGGAGTATAGTGTCGCGGAGTATAGTGTCGTGGTGTATAGTGTCGTGGAGTATAGTGTCGCGGATTATAGTGTCGTAGTGTATAGTGTAGCGGAGTATAGTGTCGTGGTGTATAGTGTCGTGGTGTATAGTGTCGCGTAGTATAGTGTCGTGGTGTATAGTGTCGTGGAGTATAGTGAAGTGGTGTATAGTGTCGCGGAGTATAGTGTCGTGGTGTATAGTGTCGCGGAGTATAGTGTCGTGGTGTATAGTGTCGTGGAGTATAGTGTCGTGGTGTATAGTGTCGCGGAGTGTAGTGTCGTGGTGTATAGTGTCGTGGTGTATAGTGTCGCGGAGTATAGTGTCGTGGTGTATAGTGTCGTGGAGTATAGTGAAGTGGTGTATAGTGTCGCGGAGTATAGTGTCCTGGTGTATAGTGTCGCGGAGTATAGTGTCGTGGTGTATAGTGTCGTGGAGTATAGAGTCGTGGTGTATAGTGTCGCGGAGTATAGTGTCGTGGTGTATAGTGTCGCGGAGTATAATGTCGGGGTGTATAGTGTCGTGGTGTGTAGTGTCGTGGAGTATAGTGTCGTGGTGTATAGTGTCGTGGAGTATAGTGAAGTGGTGTATAGTGTCGCGGAGAGTAGTGTCGTGGTGTATAGTGTCGCGGAGTATAGTGTCGTGGTGTATAGTGTCGTGGAGTATAGTGTCGTGGTGTATAGTGTCGCGGAGTATAGTGTCGTGGTGTATAGTGTCGCGGAGTATAGTGTCGTGGTGTATAGTGTCGTGGAGTATAGTGTCGTGGTGTATAGTGTCGCGGAGTATAGTGAAGTGGTGTATAGTGTCGTGGTGTATAGTGTCGCGGAGTATAGTGTCGTGGTGTATAGTGTCGTGGAGTATAGTGAAGTGGTGTATAGTGTCGCGGAGTATAATGTCGTGGTGTATAGTGTCGCGGAGTATAGTGTCGTGGTGTATAGTGTCGTGGAGTATAGTGTCGTGGTGTATAGTGTCGCGGAGTATAGTGAAGTGGTGTATAGTGTCGTGGAGTATAGTGTCGTGGTGTATAGTGTCGTGGAGTATAGTGTCGTGGTGTATAGTGTCGTGGAGTATAGTGTCGTGGTGTATAGTGTCGTGGAGTATTGTGTCGTGGT
>NW_027190963.1:0-21227 GCF_040958095.1 Procambarus clarkii
GACAGATAGGCTGAGACAGAGAGGCAGAGACAGAGAGGCTGAGACAGAGAGGCGGAGACAGAGAGGCAGAGACAGAGAGTCTGAGACAAAGAGGCAGAGACAGAGGCAGAGACAGAGAGGCGTAGACAGAGAGACAGAGAAGCAGAGTCAGAGAGGCAGAGACAGAGAGGCAGAGACAGAGAGGCAGAGACAGAGAGGCAGAGACAGAGAGGCAGAGACAGAGAGGCAGAGACAGAGAGGCTAAGACAGAGAGGCTGAGACAGAGAGGCAGAGACAGAGGCAGAGACAGAGAGGCAGAGGCAGACAGAGACAGAGGGGCAGAGTCATAGAGGCAGAGACAGAGAGGCAGAGACAGAGAGGCTGAGGCAGGGAAACAGAGAGGCAGAGACAGAGAGGCAGAGACAGAGAGGCAGAGACAGAGAGGCAGAGACAGAGAAGCAGAGACAGAGAGGCAGACAGAGAGGCAGAGACAGAGAGGCAGAGACAGAGAAGCAGAGACAGAGAGGCAGACAGAGAGGCTGAGACAGAGAGGCTGAGACAGAGAGGCAGAGAAAGAGAGGCAGAGACAGAGAGGCTGAGACAGAGAGGCAGAGAAAGAGAGGCTGAGACAGAGAGACAGAGATGCAGAGACAGAGAGGCAGAGACAGAGAGGCTGAGACAGAGAGGCTGATACTGAGAGGCAGAGACAGAGAGGCTGAGCCAGAGAGGCTGAGACAGAGAGGCAGAGACAGAGAGGCTGAGACAGAGAGACAGAGATGCAGAGACAGAGAGGCAAAGACAGAGAGGCTGAGTCAGAGAGGCTGAGACAAAGAGGCAGAGACAGAGAGGCAGAGACAGAGAGGCCAAGACAGAGAGGCCGAGACAGAGAGGCAGAGACAGAGAGGCAGAGACAGAGAGGCAGAGACAGAGAGGCTGAGACAGTGGGGCTGAAACAGAGAGGCAGAGACAGAGAGTCTGAGACAAAGAGGCAGAGACAGACAGAGACAGAGAGGCAGAGACAGAGAGGCAGAGACAGGGAGGCCTAGACAGAGAGGCCGAGACAGAGAGGTAGAGTCAGATAGGCAGAGTCAGAGAGGCAGAGACAGAGAGGCAAAGACAGAAAGGCAGAGACAGGAAGGCAGAGACAGAGAGGTAGAGACAGAGAGGCTAAGACAGAGAGGCTGAGACAGAGAGGCAGAGACAGAGTGGCAGAGTCAGAGAGGCAGAGTCAGAGAGGCATAGGCAGAGACAGACAGAGACAGAGAGGCAGAGACAGAGAGGCAGAGACAGAGAGGCTGTGACAGAGAGGCAGAGTCAGAGAGGCTGAGACAGAGAGGCAGAGACAGACAGGAACAGAGAGGCAGAGACAGAGAGGCAGAGACAGAGAGGCAGAGACAGAGAGGCAAAGACAGAGAGGCAGAGACAGAGAGGCAGAGACAGAGAGGCTGAGAAAGAGAGGCTGAGACAGAGAGGCAGAGACAGAGAGGCTGAGACAGAGAGGCAGAGACAGAGAGACAGAGACAGAGAGGCTGAGACAGAGAGGCTGAGACAGAGAGTCAGAGAAAGAGAGGCAGAGACAGAGACGCCGAGACAGAGAGGCAGAGACAGAGAGGCAAAAACAGAGAGGCAGAGACAGAGAGGCAGAGTCAGAGAGGCAGAGATAGAGAGGCAGAGACAGAAGCAAAGATAGAGAGGCGTAGACAGAGAGACAGAGAGGCAGAGACAGAGAGGTAGAGACAGAGAGGCTGAGACAGAGAGGCTGAGACAGAGAGGAAGAGACAGAGAGGCTGAGACAGAGAGACAGAGATGCAGAGACAGAGAGGCAAAGACAGAGAGGCTGAGACAGAGAGGCTGAGACAGAGAGGCGGAGACAGAGAGGCAGAGACAGAGAGGCCAAGACAGAGAGGCCGAGACAGAGAGGCCGAGACAGAGAGGCAGAGACAGAGAGGCTGAGACAGTGAGGCTGAAACAGAGAGGCAGAGACAGAGTCTGAGACAAAGAGGCAGAGACAGAGAGGCAGAGACAGAGAGGCGTAGACAGAGAGACAGAGAGGCAGAGTCAGAGAGGCAGAGACAGAGAGGCAGAGACAGAGAGGCAGAGACAGAGAGGCAGAGACAGAGAGGCAGAGACAGAGAGGCTAAGACAGAGAGGCTGAGACAGAGAGGCAGAGTGAGAGAGGCATAGTCAGAGTTCTCGGTTCTCTGTCTCATTCATCTTTGCCAACATACAAGGACTGAAAACAAGAACAAACAACAAAGTACAGTTCATAAATGGCCTCCTCACGGAGTCAAATGCAGTATTTGGAGCTTTCACAGAAACCCATGCAGGGGAATTATTGGACAGTGAGATCTGGATTCCAGGATATAACCTATACAGGTGTGATAGGAAAATTAGGTCACATGGAGGAGTGGGTCTGTATATTAGGGAAGACCTTGTATGCTCGGAGCTCCTAAAAGTTACAAATGAGGTGGTAGAGGTACTGGGATTAAAAATAGAGAAAATAAATTTAGTGATTATACTAATATACAAACCGCCAGATGCAACGGCTGAGGAATTCACAGAACAGATAAGCAAAATAGAGAATAGCCTTGATAATTTGGAGAACCCGATACCTGATATTATTTTCCTAGGTGACTTCAACTTGCCTAGTCTCAGGTGGAAAATAGCAAACAATAATATTATACCAGGAAATCTATCAGGACCTAACCAACCACAGATTAGAGAACTACTTAGATTCTGTGACAAATTTTCACTCAATCAGCAGATATCGGTGCCAACGAGAAATGAAAATATTCTAGATCTGGTCTTTACGAACAATGAAGACATTATCAGAGACATTATCAGAGACATTACGATATCAGATACCACATACTCAGATCACAAGCTCATAGAAGTGCAAACGACCATCAATACTCAGAATAGACCTAAAACGTTGATAAAGCGAGAGGGGCTATTCAGTAAATTCAATTTTAATAATAAAAGGATAGACTGGGAGATAATAAACAGGGAACTTACAAACATTCCATGGGGAACTGTTCTAAATAATACAAGTCCTACAGAAGGAATAGAAAAACTTACTTCAGAAGCGTATCAAGTCTGTCTGAAACATGTTCCTTTGAGGAAAGCCAGAAAGAGATCTAACGTAGAAAAAGAACGCAGACGACACTATAAACGCAGGAAAAAAATAACGGAACTGCTTATGCAGACACGAATTCCCCGTCAAAGAAGGAATAATTTAAATAGGGAGATTGAAGAAATCGAGCGGAAATTGAAACACTCATATGAAACTGAAGAAAGGCAGTTAGAACAGAAAGCAATTCAGGAAATAAAGAAAAATCCAAAATATTTCTTCTCATATGCGAAATCAAAAGCAAAAACCACTGCCAGTATTGAACCTATTCGTACAAGTGAAGGTTCATACACGGAGGATGACAAAGAAATTAGTGAAATCCTAAAAAAGCAGTATGAGGACATATTTAGCACTCCAATAAACAACATGAAGGTGGAAGATCCAGACAATTTCTTTATGCGGGATATTCAAACCCCGGTAAATATAACTGATATAAACACGAGCGCACTAAATTTTGAAAAAGAAATTGAAAACATGCCCATGCACTCGGCCCCAGGTCCAGACTCATGGAATTCAATATTTATAAAGAAATGCAAAGTGCCGGTAGCACAGGCACTCGGTATAGTGTGGAGGAAGAGCTTGGACACGGGGGAGATACCAGATGCACTTAAAGTAGCAGACATAGCCCCTCTACACAAGGGAGGGAGCAAAGCATTGGCAAAAAATTATAGACCAGTTGCACTAACATCGCACATCATAAAAGTATTTGAGAGAGTGATTAGGAGTCAGGTCACCAATTTCATGGAGACCAATGACCTTCATAACCCAGGCCAACATGGATTTCGAGCGGGAAGATCGTGCCTCTCACAGCTACTTGAGCAATACGACAAAGTCACTGAGGCATTAGAAGAGAAACAGAATGCTGATGTGATATACACGGACTTCGCAAAGGCCTTCGATAAATGTGACCATGGCGTGATAGCACACAAAATGAAGTCAATGGGAATAACCGGTAAAGTAGGACGCTGGATACTCAGTTTTCTGTCAAACAGGACTCAGCGAGTAACTGTCAACCATATAAAATCTAGTCCAAGTGCAGTGAAAAGCTCTGTACCTCAGGGTACAGTCCTTGCACCACTGCTTTTCCTTATTCTCATATCAGATATAGACAAAAATACAAGTCACAGCTTCGTATCATCCTTTGCAGATGACACAAAAATCAGTATGAAAATTACCTCGGCTGAGGACATTGAAAAACTTCAAGCTGATATTAATAAAGTTTTCGACTGGGCATCAGAAAATAACATGATGTTTAACAGTGATAAATTCCAGGTACTCAGGTACGGTAAAAATGAGGACCTTAAACATAATACTGAGTACAAAACACAATCAAATGTACCCATAGTAGGAAAACAGCATGTAAAGGATTTGGGAATAATAATGTCTGACGACCTAACGTTTAAGGAGCATAACCAAGCAAATATTGCGACAGCCAGAAAAATGATAGGATGGATTACGAGAACTTTCAAATCCAGGGATCCCATCACAATGGTTGTACTCTTCAAGGCACTTGTGTTGTCCCGTCTTGAGTACTGCTTAGTACTCACTTCCCCCTTCAAAGCAGGAGAGATTGCTGAAATAGAGGGAATACAGAGAACATATACGGCACGCATAGACGCAATAAAGCACCTAAATTATTGGGATCGTCTCAAAGCCCTCCAAATGTACTCACTAGAAAGAAGACGAGAGAGATATCAAATAATATACACCTGGAAGATACTGGAGGGCCAAGTACCAAATCTACACAGTAAAATAACAACGTACTGGAGTGAACGACATGGAAGAAAATGTAGAATAGAACCAATGACGAGCAGAGGTGCCATAGGCACAATCAGAGAACACTGTATAAACATCTGAGGTCCGCGGTTGTTCAACGTCCTCCCAGCAAGCATAAGAAATATTGCCGGAAAAACCTTGGACATTTTCAAGAGGAAACTAGATTTATTCCTCCAAGGAGTGCCGGACCAACCGGGCTGTGGTGGGTATGTGGGCCTGCGGGCCGCTCCAAGCAACAGCCTGGTGGACCAAACTCTCACAAGACGAGCCTGGCCTCGGGCCGGGCTTGGGGAGTAGAAGAACTCCCAGAACCCCATCAACCAGGTATCAACCAGAGTGGCTGAGTAAGAGAGGCAGAGACAGAGAGGAAGAGACAGAGGCAGAGACAGAGAGGCAGAGTCAGAGAGGCAGAGACAGAGAAGCTGAGAGAGAGAGGCAGAGACAGAGAGGAAGAAACAGAGAGGCAGAGTCAGAGAGGCAGAGACAGAGAGGCAGTGACAGAGAAGCAGAGACAGAGAGGCAGAGACAGAGAGGCCAAGACAGAGAGGCTGAGACAGAGAGGCAGAGTCAGAGAGGCAGAGACAGAGAGGCAGAGACAGAGAGGCAGAGGCAGAAAGGCAGAGACAGACAGAGACAGAGGGGCAGAGTCAGAGAGGCAGAGACAGAGAGGCAGAGACAGAGAGGCTGAGGCAGGGAAACAGAGAGGCAGAGACAGAAGCAGAGACAGAGAGGCAAAGACAGAGGCTGAGACAGAGAGGCAGAGAAAGAGAGGCTGAGACAGAGAGACTGAGATGCAGAGACAGAGAGGCAGAGACAGAGAGGCTGAGACAGAGAGGCTGATATTGAGAGGCAGAGACAGAGAGGCTGAGCCAGAGAGGCAGAGACAGAGAGGCAGAGACAGAGAGGCTGAGACAGAGAGACAGAGATGCAGAGACAGAGGCAAAGACAGAGAGGCTGAGTCAGAGAGGCTGAGACAGAGAGGCAGAGACAGAGGCAGAGACAGAGAGGCCAAGACAGAGGACGAGACAGAGAGGCAGAGACAGAGAGGCAGAGACAGAGAGGCTGAGACAGTGGGGCTGAAACAGAGAGGCAGAGACAGAGAGTCTGAGACAAAGAGGCAGAGACAGACAGAGACAGAGAGGCAGAGTCAGAGAGGCAGAGACAGAGAGGCAAAGACAGAAAGGCAGAGACAGAGAGGTAGAGACAGAGAGGCTAAGACAGAGAGGCAGAGACAGAGAGGCAGAGTCAGAGAGGCAGAGTCAGAGAGGCAGAGTCAGAGAGGCAGAGTCAGAGAGGCATAGGCAGAGACAGACAGAGACAGAGAGGCAGAGACAGAGAGGCAGAGACAGAGAGGCTGTGACAGAGAGGCAGAGTCAGAGAGGCTGAGACAGAGAGGCAAAGACAGAGAGGCAGAGACAGAGAGGCTGAGAAAGAGAGGCTGAAACAGAGAGGCAGAGTCAGAGAGGCAGAGACAGAGAGGCAGAGACTGACAGACAGAGAGGCAGAGACAGAGAGGCAGAGACAGACAGAGACAGAGAGGCAGAGACAAAGAGGCAGAGACAGGGAGGCAGAGTCAGAGGGGCAGAGACAGAGAGGCTGAGACAGAGGCTGAGACAGAGAGGCTGAGACAGAGAGGCTGAGACAGAGAGTCAGAGAAAGAGAGGCAGAGACAGAGACGCCGAGACAGAGAGGCAGAGACAGAGAGGCAGAGACAGAGAGGCAGAAACAGAGAGGCAGAGACAGAGGAAGAGTCAGAGAGGCAGAGTCAGCGAGGCACAGACAGAGAGGCAGAGACAGAGAGGCAGAGACAGAGAGGCAGAGTCAGAGAGGCAGAGATAGAGAGGCAGAGACAGAAGCAAAGATAGAGAGGCGTAGACAGAGAGACAGAGAGGCAGAGACAGAGAGGTAGAGACAGAGAGGCTGAGACAGAGAGGCTGAGACAGAGAGGAAGAGACAGAGAGGCTGAGACAGAGAGACAGAGATGCAGAGACAGAGAGGCAAAGACAGAGAGGCTGAGACAGAGAGGCTGAGACAGAGAGGCGGAGACAGAGAGGCAGAGACAGAGAGGCCAAGACAGAGAGGCCGAGACAGAGAGGCCGAGACAGAGAGGCAGAGACAGAGAGGCTGAGACAGTGAGGCTGAAACAGAGAGGCAGAGACAGAGAGTCTGAGACAAAGAGGCAGAGACAGAGAGGCAGAGACAGAGAGGCGTAGACAGAGAGACAGAGAGGCAGAGTCAGAGAGGCAGAGACAGAGAGGCAGAGACAGAGAGGCAGAGACAGAGAGGCAGAGACAGAGAGGCAGAGACAGAGAGGCTAAGACAGAGAGGCTGAGACAGAGAGGCAGAGTGAGAGAGGCATAGTCAGAGTTCTCGGTTCTCTGTCTCATTCATCTTTGCCAACATACAAGGACTGAAAACAAGAACAAACAACAAAGTACAGTTCATAAATGGCCTCCTCACGGAGTCAAATGCAGTATTTGGAGCTTTCACAGAAACCCATGCAGGGGAATTATTGGACAGTGAGATCTGGATTCCAGGATATAACCTATACAGGTGTGATAGGAAAATTAGGTCACATGGAGGAGTGGGTCTGTATATTAGGGAAGACCTTGTATGCTCGGAGCTCCTAAAAGTTACAAATGAGGTGGTAGAGGTACTGGGATTAAAAATAGAGAAAATAAATTTAGTGATTATACTAATATACAAACCGCCAGATGCAACGGCTGAGGAATTCACAGAACAGATAAGCAAAATAGAGAATAGCCTTGATAATTTGGAGAACCCGATACCTGATATTATTTTCCTAGGTGACTTCAACTTGCCTAGTCTCAGGTGGAAAATAGCAAACAATAATATTATACCAGGAAATCTATCAGGACCTAACCAACCACAGATTAGAGAACTACTTAGATTCTGTGACAAATTTTCACTCAATCAGCAGATATCGGTGCCAACGAGAAATGAAAATATTCTAGATCTGGTCTTTACGAACAATGAAGACATTATCAGAGACATTATCAGAGACATTACGATATCAGATACCACATACTCAGATCACAAGCTCATAGAAGTGCAAACGACCATCAATACTCAGAATAGACCTAAAACGTTGATAAAGCGAGAGGGGCTATTCAGTAAATTCAATTTTAATAATAAAAGGATAGACTGGGAGATAATAAACAGGGAACTTACAAACATTCCATGGGGAACTGTTCTAAATAATACAAGTCCTACAGAAGGAATAGAAAAACTTACTTCAGAAGCGTATCAAGTCTGTCTGAAACATGTTCCTTTGAGGAAAGCCAGAAAGAGATCTAACGTAGAAAAAGAACGCAGACGACACTATAAACGCAGGAAAAAAATAACGGAACTGCTTATGCAGACACGAATTCCCCGTCAAAGAAGGAATAATTTAAATAGGGAGATTGAAGAAATCGAGCGGAAATTGAAACACTCATATGAAACTGAAGAAAGGCAGTTAGAACAGAAAGCAATTCAGGAAATAAAGAAAAATCCAAAATATTTCTTCTCATATGCGAAATCAAAAGCAAAAACCACTGCCAGTATTGAACCTATTCGTACAAGTGAAGGTTCATACACGGAGGATGACAAAGAAATTAGTGAAATCCTAAAAAAGCAGTATGAGGACATATTTAGCACTCCAATAAACAACATGAAGGTGGAAGATCCAGACAATTTCTTTATGCGGGATATTCAAACCCCGGTAAATATAACTGATATAAACACGAGCGCACTAAATTTTGAAAAAGAAATTGAAAACATGCCCATGCACTCGGCCCCAGGTCCAGACTCATGGAATTCAATATTTATAAAGAAATGCAAAGTGCCGGTAGCACAGGCACTCGGTATAGTGTGGAGGAAGAGCTTGGACACGGGGGAGATACCAGATGCACTTAAAGTAGCAGACATAGCCCCTCTACACAAGGGAGGGAGCAAAGCATTGGCAAAAAATTATAGACCAGTTGCACTAACATCGCACATCATAAAAGTATTTGAGAGAGTGATTAGGAGTCAGGTCACCAATTTCATGGAGACCAATGACCTTCATAACCCAGGCCAACATGGATTTCGAGCGGGAAGATCGTGCCTCTCACAGCTACTTGAGCAATACGACAAAGTCACTGAGGCATTAGAAGAGAAACAGAATGCTGATGTGATATACACGGACTTCGCAAAGGCCTTCGATAAATGTGACCATGGCGTGATAGCACACAAAATGAAGTCAATGGGAATAACCGGTAAAGTAGGACGCTGGATACTCAGTTTTCTGTCAAACAGGACTCAGCGAGTAACTGTCAACCATATAAAATCTAGTCCAAGTGCAGTGAAAAGCTCTGTACCTCAGGGTACAGTCCTTGCACCACTGCTTTTCCTTATTCTCATATCAGATATAGACAAAAATACAAGTCACAGCTTCGTATCATCCTTTGCAGATGACACAAAAATCAGTATGAAAATTACCTCGGCTGAGGACATTGAAAAACTTCAAGCTGATATTAATAAAGTTTTCGACTGGGCATCAGAAAATAACATGATGTTTAACAGTGATAAATTCCAGGTACTCAGGTACGGTAAAAATGAGGACCTTAAACATAATACTGAGTACAAAACACAATCAAATGTACCCATAGTAGGAAAACAGCATGTAAAGGATTTGGGAATAATAATGTCTGACGACCTAACGTTTAAGGAGCATAACCAAGCAAATATTGCGACAGCCAGAAAAATGATAGGATGGATTACGAGAACTTTCAAATCCAGGGATCCCATCACAATGGTTGTACTCTTCAAGGCACTTGTGTTGTCCCGTCTTGAGTACTGCTTAGTACTCACTTCCCCCTTCAAAGCAGGAGAGATTGCTGAAATAGAGGGAATACAGAGAACATATATGGCACGCATAGACGCAATAAAGCACCTAAATTATTGGGATCGTCTCAAAGCCCTCCAAATGTACTCACTAGAAAGAAGACGAGAGAGATATCAAATAATATACACCTGGAAGATACTGGAGGGCCAAGTACCAAATCTACACAGTAAAATAACAACGTACTGGAGTGAACGACATGGAAGAAAATGTAGAATAGAACCAATGACGAGCAGAGGTGCCATAGGCACAATCAGAGAACACTGTATAAACATCTGAGGTCCGCGGTTGTTCAACGTCCTCCCAGCAAGCATAAGAAATATTGCCGGAAAAACCTTGGACATTTTCAAGAGGAAACTAGATTTATTCCTCCAAGGAGTGCCGGACCAACCGGGCTGTGGTGGGTATGTGGGCCTGCGGGCCGCTCCAAGCAACAGCCTGGTGGACCAAACTCTCACAAGACGAGCCTGGCCTCGGGCCGGGCTTGGGGAGTAGAAGAACTCCCAGAACCCCATCAACCAGGTATCAACCAGAGTGGCTGAGTAAGAGAGGCAGAGACAGAGAGGAAGAGACAGAGGCAGAGACAGAGAGGCAGAGTCAGAGAGGCAGAGACAGAGAAGCTGAGAGAGAGAGGCAGAGACAGAGAGGAAGAAACAGAGAGGCAGAGTCAGAGAGGCAGAGACAGAGAGGCAGTGACAGAGAAGCAGAGACAGAGAGGCAGAGACAGAGAGGCCAAGACAGAGAGGCTGAGACAGAGAGGCAGAGTCAGAGAGGCAGAGACAGAGAGGCAGAGACAGAGAGGCAGAGGCAGAAAGGCAGAGACAGACAGAGACAGAGGGGCAGAGTCAGAGAGGCAGAGACAGAGAGGCAGAGACAGAGAGGCTGAGGCAGGGAAACAGAGAGGCAGAGACAGAAGCAGAGACAGAGAGGCAAAGACAGAGGCTGAGACAGAGAGGCAGAGAAAGAGAGGCTGAGACAGAGAGACTGAGATGCAGAGACAGAGAGGCAGAGACAGAGAGGCTGAGACAGAGAGGCTGATATTGAGAGGCAGAGACAGAGAGGCTGAGCCAGAGAGGCAGAGACAGAGAGGCAGAGACAGAGAGGCTGAGACAGAGAGACAGAGATGCAGAGACAGAGGCAAAGACAGAGAGGCTGAGTCAGAGAGGCTGAGACAGAGAGGCAGAGACAGAGGCAGAGACAGAGAGGCCAAGACAGAGGACGAGACAGAGAGGCAGAGACAGAGAGGCAGAGACAGAGAGGCTGAGACAGTGGGGCTGAAACAGAGAGGCAGAGACAGAGAGTCTGAGACAAAGAGGCAGAGACAGACAGAGACAGAGAGGCAGAGTCAGAGAGGCAGAGACAGAGAGGCAAAGACAGAAAGGCAGAGACAGAGAGGTAGAGACAGAGAGGCTAAGACAGAGAGGCAGAGACAGAGAGGCAGAGTCAGAGAGGCAGAGTCAGAGAGGCAGAGTCAGAGAGGCAGAGTCAGAGAGGCATAGGCAGAGACAGACAGAGACAGAGAGGCAGAGACAGAGAGGCAGAGACAGAGAGGCTGTGACAGAGAGGCAGAGTCAGAGAGGCTGAGACAGAGAGGCAAAGACAGAGAGGCAGAGACAGAGAGGCTGAGAAAGAGAGGCTGAAACAGAGAGGCAGAGTCAGAGAGGCAGAGACAGAGAGGCAGAGACTGACAGACAGAGAGGCAGAGACAGAGAGGCAGAGACAGACAGAGACAGAGAGGCAGAGACAAAGAGGCAGAGACAGGGAGGCAGAGTCAGAGGGGCAGAGACAGAGAGGCTGAGACAGAGGCTGAGACAGAGAGGCTGAGACAGAGAGGCTGAGACAGAGAGTCAGAGAAAGAGAGGCAGAGACAGAGACGCCGAGACAGAGAGGCAGAGACAGAGAGGCAGAGACAGAGAGGCAGAAACAGAGAGGCAGAGACAGAGGAAGAGTCAGAGAGGCAGAGTCAGCGAGGCACAGACAGAGAGGCAGAGACAGAGAGGCAGAGACAGAGAGGCTGAGTCAGAGAGGCAGAGACAGAGAGGCAGAGACAGAGAGGCAGAGACAGAGAGGCTGAGTCAGAGAGGCAGAGACAGAGAGGCAGAGACAGAGAGGCAGAGACAAAGAGGTAGAGACACAGAGGTAGAGACAGAGAGGTAGAGAAAGAGAGGCTGAGGCAGAGAGGCAGAGCCAGAGACAGAAGCAGAGACAGAGAGGCTGAGACAGAGAGGCTGAGATAGAGAGGCTGAGACAGAGAGGCTGAGACAGAGAGGCTGAGACAGAGAGGCTGAGACAGAGAAGCTGAGACAGAGAAGCTGAGACAGAGAGACAGAGATGCAGAGACAGAGAGGCAGAGACAGAGAGGATGAGACAGAGAGGCTGAGACAGAGAGGCTGAGACAGAGAGGCTGAGACAGAGAGGCAGAGACAGAGAGGCCAAGACAGAGAGTCCGAGACAGAGAGGCAGAGGCAGAGAGGCAGAGGCAGAGAGGCAGAGACAGAGAGGCTGAGACAGTGAGGCTGAAACAGAAAGGCAGAGACAGAGGCTGAGACAGAGAGGGCTAGACAGAGAGGCCGAGACAGAGAGGCAGAGTCAAAGAGGCAGAGACAGAGAGGCAAAGACAGCAAGGCAGAGACTGAAAGGCAGAGACAGAGAGGCAGAGTCAGAGAGGCAGAGACAGAGAGGCTGAGACAGAGAGGCTGAAACAGAGAGGCAGAGACAGAGAGGCAGAGACAGAGACGCCGAGACAGAGGGGCAGAGACAGAGAGGCAGAAACAGAGAGGCAGAGACAGAGAGGCAGAGTCAGAGAGGCAGAGATAGAGAGGCAGAGATACAGAGGCAGAGACAGAGAGGCAAAGATAGAGAGGCAGAGACAGAGAGGAAGAGTCAGAGAGGCAGAGACAGAGAGGCAGAGACAGAGAGGCTGAGATAGAGAGGCCGAGACAAAGAGGCAGAGACAGAGAGGCAGAAACAGAGAGACAGAAACAGAGAGGCAGAGACAGAGAGGCAGAGTCAGAGAGGAAGAGACAGAGAGGCAGAGATAGAGAGGCAGAGACAGAGAGGCAGAGACAGAGAGGCAGAGTAACAGAGGCAGAGAAAAAGAGGCAGAGACAGAGAGGCAGAGTCAGAGAGGCAGAGGCAGAGACAGAGAGGCAGAGACAGAGAGGCTGAGACAGAGAGGCTGAGACAGAGAGGCTGAGACAGAGAGTCAGAGAAAGAGAGGTAGAGACAGAGAGGGAGAGACGGAGAGGCTGAGACAGAGAGGAAGAGACAGAGAGGCAGAGACAGAGAGCCAGAGACAGAGAGCCAGAGACAGAGAAACAGAGAGGCAGAGACAGAAAAGCAGAGACAGAGAGGCGTAGACAGAGAGACAAAGAGGCAAAGATAGAGAGGCAGAGACAGAGAGGAAGAGTCAGAGACGCAGTGTCAGAGAGGCAGAGACAGAGAGGCAGAGACAGAGAGGCAGAGACAGAGAGGAAGAGACAGAGATGTAGAGACACAGAGGTACAGACAGAGAGGTAGAGACAGAGAGGCTGAGGCAGAGAGGCAGAGCCAGAGACAGAGAGGCAGAGACAGAGAGGCAGAAACAGAGAGGCTGAGAGAGAGACAGAGAGGCAGAGACAGAGAGTCAGAGACAGAGGGGCAGAGTCAGAGAGGCAGAGACAGAGAGGCAGAGACAGACAGAGACAGAGAGGCTGAGACAGTGAGGCAAAGACTGAGAGGCAGAGACAGAGAGGCAGAGACAGAAACAGAGAGGCAGAGACAGAGCGGCAGAGACAGAGGCAGAGTCAGAGAGGCAGAGACAGAGAGGCAGAGACAGAGAGGCAGAGACAGAGAGGCTGAGATAGAGAGGCCGAGACAAAGAGGCAGAGACAGAGAGGCAGAAACAGAGAGACAGAAACAGAGAGGCAGAGTCAGAGAGGCAGAGTCAGAGAGGAAGAGACAGAGAGACAGAGATAGAGAGGCAGAGACAGAGAGGCAGAGACAGAGAGGCAGAGTAACAGAGGCAGAGAAAGAGAGGCAGAGACAGAGAGGCAGAGTCAGAGAGGCAGAGGCAGAGACAGAGAGGCAGAGACAGAGAGGCTGAGACAGAGAGTCAGAGACAGAGAGGGAGAGACGGAGAGGCTGAGACAGAGAGGAAGAGACAGAGAAGCAGAGACAGAGAGCCAAAGACAGAGAAACAGAGAGGCAGAGACAGAGAAGCAGAGACAGAGAGGCGTAGACAGAGAGACAAAGAGGCAGAGACAGAGAGGCAGAGACAGACAGAGACAGAGAGGCAGAGACAGAGGCAGAGACAGAGTGGCTGAGACAGAGAGGCAGAGTCAGAGAGGCAGAGACAGGGAGGCAGAGACAGAGAGGCAGAGACAGAGATGCTAAGACAAAGAGGCTGAGACAGAGAGGCAGAGACAGAGAGGCAGAGTCAGAGAGGCAGAGACAGAGAGGCTGAGACAGGGAAACAGAGAGGCAGAGACAGAGAAGCAGAGACAGAGAGGCTGAGACAGAGAGAAAGAGAGGCAGAGACAGAGAGGCAGAGACAGAGAAGCTGAGACAGAGAGGCATAGACAGAGGGGCAGATACAGAGAGGCTAAGACAGAGAGGCCGAGACAAAGAGGCAGAGACAGAGAGGCTGAGACAGAGAGGCAGAGACAGAGAGGCAGAGACAGAGAGGCAGAGACAGAGCGGCAGAGACAGAGAAGCAGAGACAAAGAGGCAGAGACAGAGAGGCTCAGACAAAGAGGCAGACACAGACAGAGACAGAGAGGCAGAGACAAAGAGGCAGAGACAGAGAGGCCTAGACAGAGAGGCTGAGAAGGAGAGGTAGAGTCAGAGAGGTAGAATCAGAGAGGCAGAGACAGAGAGGCAAAGACAGAGAGGAAGAGACAGAAAGGCAGAGACAGAGAGGTCTAGATAGAGAGGCAGAGACAGAGAGGCAGAGACAGAGAGGCAGAGGCAGAGACAGAGGGGTTGAGACAGAGGGAGAGACAGAGAGGCTGAGACAGAGAGGAAGAGACAGAGAGGCAGAGACTGAGAGCCAGAGACAGAGAAACAGAGAGGCAGAGACAGAGAAGCAGAGACAGAGAGGCGTAGACAGAGAGACAGAGAGGCAGAGTCAGAGGCAGAGACAGACAGAGACAGAGAGGCAGAGACTGAGAGGCAGGGACAGAAAGTCTGAGACATAGAGGCAGAGACAGAGAGGCAGAGACAGATAGGCTGAGACAGAGAGGCCAAGACAGAGAGGCAGAGTCAGAGAGGCAGAGACAGAGAGGCAGAGACAGAGAGGCAGAGACAGAGAGGCAGAGACAGAGAGGCAGAGGCAGAGAGGCTGAGACAGAGGTGCAGAGACAGAGAGGCTGAGACAGAGAGGCAGAGTCAGAGAGGCAGAGACAGAGAGGCAGAGACAGAAAGTCTGTGACAGAGAGGCAGAGACAGAGAGGCAGAGACAGAGAGGCAGAGTCAGAGAGGCTGAGACAGAGAGGCAGCGAGAGAGAGGCAGAGGCAGAGAGGCAGAGACAGAGAGGCAGAGACAGAGAGGCTGAGACAGAGAGGCAGAGACTGAATGGCAGTGAAAGAGAGGCTGAGACAGAGAGGCAGTCAGAGAGGCAGAGTCACAGAGGCAGAGACAGAGAGGTAGAGACAGAGAGGCCAAGACAGAGAGGCTGAGACAGAGAGGCAGAGACAAAGAGGCTGAGAGAGAGAGGCAGAGACAGAGAGGCAAAGAAAGAGAGTCTGTGACAGAGAGGCAGAGACAGAAAGGCAGAGAAAGAGAGTCTGTGGCAGAGAGGCAGAGACAGAGCGGCAGAGACAGAGAGGCGGAAACAGAGAGGCAGAGACAGAGAGGCAGAGACAAAGAGGCTAAGAGAGAGAGGCAGAGACAGAGAGGCTGAGACAGAGAGGCAGAGACTGAATGGCAGTGAAAGAGAGTCTGAGACAGAGAGGCAGAGTCAGAGAGGCTGAGACAGAGAGGCAGAGTCAGATAGGCAGAGTCAGAGAGGCAGAGACAGAGAGGCAGAGACAGAGAGGCAGAGTCAGAGAGGCACAGACAGAGAGGCAGAGACAGAGAGGCAGAGAAAGAGAGAGTGTGGCAGAGAGGCAGTGACAGAGCGGCAGAGACAGAGAGGCGGAAACAGAGAGGCAGAGACAGAGAGGCAGAGACAAAGAGGCTTAGAGAGAGAGGCAGAGACAGAGAGGCTGAGACAGTGAGGCAAAGTCAGAGAGGCAGAGACAGAGAGGCAGAGACAGAGAGGCAGAGACAGACAGAGATAGAGAGGCAGAGACAGAGAGGCAGAGACAGAGAGGCAGAGTCAGAGAGGCAGAGACAGAGAGGCAGAGACAGAGAGGCAGAGACAGAGAGGCTGAGACAGAGAGTCCGAGACAGAGAGGCAGAGAGAGAGAGGTCGAAGCAAAGAGGCAGAGACAGAGCGGCAGAGACAGAGAGGCTGAGAGAGAGAGGCAGAGACAGAGAGGCAGAAACCGAGAGGCAGTGACAGAGAGGCAGTGACAGAGAGGCAGAGACAGAGAGGCAGAGTCAGAGAGGCAGAGTCAGAGAGGCAGAGACAGAGAGGCAGAGTCAGAGAGGCAGAGTCAGAGAGGCAGAGACAGAGAGGCAGAGACAGAGAGGCAGAGACAGACAGAGACAGAGAGGCAGAGACAGACAAACAGAGACAGAGAGGCAGCTTCAGAAAGGCAGAGACAGAGAGGCAGAGACAGAGAGATAGAGACAGAGAGGCAGACAGAGAGACAGAGAGGCTGAGACAGAGAGGCAGAGTCAGAGAGGCAGACAGAGAGGCACAGACAGAGGGGCAGAGACAGAGAGGCTGAGACAGAGAGGCTGAGACAGAGAGGCAAAGACAGAGAGGCAGAGACAGAGAGGTAGAGATAGAGAGGCTAAGACAGAGAGGCTGAGACATAGAGGCAGAGTCAGAGAGGCAGAGTCAGAGAGGGAGAGTCAGAGACGCTGAGAGATAGAGGCAGAGACAGAGAGGCAGAAACAGAGAGGCAGAGTCAGAGAGGCTGAGACAGAGAGGCAGCGAGAGAGAGGCAGAGACAGAGAGGGAGAGTAAAAGAGGGAGAGTCAGAGAGGCAGAGAGAGAGATGCTGAGACAGAGAGGCAGAGAAAGAGAGGCAGAGACATAGAGGCAGAGACAGAGAGACCACGACAGAGAGGCTGAGACAGAGAGGCAGCGAGATAGAGGCAGAGACTGACAGAGACAGAGTGGCAGAGACAGAGAGGCAGAGACAGACAGAGTCAGAGAGGCAGAGACTGAGAGGCAGTGACAGAGAGGCTGAGACTGAGAGGCTGAGACAGAGAGACAGAGACAGAGAGGCAGAGACAGAGAGGCAGCGAGAGAGAGGCAGAGACTGACAGAGACAGAGTGGCAGAGACAGAGAGGCAGAGACAGAGAGGCAGAGACAGAGGCAGAGACAGAAAGGCAGAGACAGAGAGGCAGAGAGAGCGGCAGAGACAGAGAAGAAGAGACAGAGAGGCAGAGACAGAGAGGCTGAGGCAGGGATACAGAGAGGCAGAGACAGAGAAGCAGAGACAGAGAGGCTGAGACAGAGAGGCAGAGACAAAGAGGCTGAGACAGAGAGGCCAAGACAGAGAGGGCGAGTAAGAGAGGCAGAGACAGAGAGGCAGAGGCAGAGAGGCTGAGACAGTGAATCTGAAACAGAGAAGCAGAGACAGAGAGGCTGAGACAAAGAGTCAGAGACAGAGAGGCAGAGACAGAGAGGCTTAGACAGAGAGGCCGAGACAGAGAGGTAGAGTCAGAGAGGCAGAGTCAGAGAGGCAGAGACAGAGAGGCAAAGACAGAAATGCAGAGACAGAAAGGTAGAGACAGAGAGGCTAAGGCAGAGAGGCTGAGACAGAGAGGCAGAGACAGAGAGGCAGAGTCAGAGAGGCAGAGTCAGAGAGGCAGTGATAGAGAGGCAGAGACAGAGAGGCAGAGACAGACAGGAACAGAGAGGCAGAGACAGAAGCTGAGACAGAGAGGCAAAGACAGAGAGGCAGAGACAGAGAGTTAGAGACAGAGGCTAAGACAGAGAGGCTGAGACAGAGAGGCTGAGACAGAGAGGCAGAGTCAGAGAGGCTGAGAGATAGAGGCAGAGACAGAGAGGCAGAAACAGAGAGGCAGAGTCAGAGAGGCTGAGACAGAGAGGCAGCGAGAGAGAGGCAGAGACAGAGAGGGAGAGTCAAAGAGGGAGAGTCAGAGAGGCAGAGACAGAGAGGCTGAGACAGAGAGGCAGAGAAAGAGAGGCAGAGACATAGAGGCAGAGACAGAGAGACCAAGACAGAGAGGCTGAGACAGAGAGGCAGAGACTGAGAGGCAGTGACAGAGAGGCTGAGACTGAGAGGCAGAGACAGAGAGACAGAGACAGAGAGGCAGAGTCAGTGAGGCAGCGAGAGAGAGGCAGAGGCAGAGAGGCAGTGACAGACAGAGACAGAGAGGCAGATTCAGAGAGGCAGAGACAGAGAGGCAGAGACAGAGAGGCAGAGACAGACAGAGACAGAGAGGCAGAGTCAGAGAGGCAGAGACAGAGTGGCAGAGACAGAGAATTAGAGACAGAGAGGCAGAGACAGAGAGACAGAGAAAGAGAGTCTGTGACAGAGAGGCAGAGACAGAGCAGCAGAGACAGAGTGGCTGAAACAGAGAGGCAGAGACAGAGAGGCAGAGACAGAGAGGCTGAGAGAGAGAGGCAGAGACAGAGAGGCAGAAACCGAGAGGCAAAAACATAGAGGCAGTGACAGAGAGGCAGAGACAGAGAGGCAGAGTCAGAGAGGCAGAGTCAGAGAGGCAGAGACAGAGAGGCAGAGACAGAGAGGCAGAGACAGACAGAGACAGAGAGGCAGAGACAGAAAGGCAGAGACAGAGAGGCAGAGACAGAGCGGCAGAGACAGAGAGGTAGAGATAGAAAGGGAGAGACAGAGAGGCTGAGACAGAGAGGAAGAGACCGAGAGGCAGAGACAGAGAGGCTGAGGCAGGGAAACCGAGAGGCAGAGACAGAGAAGCAGAGACAGAGAGGCTGAGACAGAGACAGAGAGGCGGAGACAGAGAGGCAGAGACAGAGAGGCAGAGACCGAGAGGCCAAGACAGAGGCCGAGACAGAGAGGCAGAGACAGAGAGGCAGAGACAGAGAGGCTGTGACAGTGAGGCTGAAACAGAGAGGCAGAGACAGAGAGGCTGAGACAAAGAGGCAGAGACAGACTGAGACAGAGAGGCAGAGACAGACAGACAGAGAGGCAGAGACAGAGAGGCAGGGACAGAGAGACAGAGAGGCTGAGACAGAGAGGCAGAGTCGGAGAGGCAGACAGAGAGGCACAGACAGAGGGGCAGAGACAGAGAGGCTGAGACAGAGAGGCAAAGACAGAGAGGCAGAGACAGAGAGGTAGAGACAGAGAGGCTAAGACAGAGAGGCTGAGACATAGAGAAAGAGTCAGAGAGGCAGAGTCAGAGAGGGAGAGTCAGAGAGGCAGAGACAGAGACGCTGAGAGATAGAGGCAGAGACAGAGAGGCAGAAACAGAGAGGCAGAGTCAGAGAGGCTGAGACAGAGAGGCAGCGAGAGAGAGGCAGAGACAGAGAGGGAGAGTCAAAAAGGGAGAGTCAGAGAGGCAGAGACAGAGAGGCTGAGACAGAGAGGCAGAGAAAAAGAGGCAGAGACATAGAGGCAGAGACAGAGACCAAGACAGAGAGGCTGAGACAGAGAGGCAGCGAGAGAGAGGCAGAGACTGACAGAGACAGAGTGGCAGAGACAGAGAGGCAGAGACAGACAGAGTCAGAGAGGCAGAGACTGAGAGGCAGTGACAGAGAAGCTGAGACAGAGAGACAGAGAGGCAGAGACAGAGAGGCAGAGACAGAGAGGCAGAGACCGAGAGGCCAAGACAGAGAGGCTGAGACAGAGAGGCAGAGACAGAGAGGCAGAGACAGAGAGGCTGTGACAGTGAGGCTGAAACAGAGAGGCAGAGACAGAGAGTCTGAGACAAAGAGGCAGAGACAGACAGAGACAGAGAGGCAGAGACAGACAGAGTCAGAGAGGCAGAGACAGAGAGGCAGAGACAGAAAGGCAGAGACAGAGAGGCAGAGACAGAGCGGCAGAGACAGAGAAGAAGAGACAGAGAGGCAGAGACAGAGAGGCTGAGGCAGGGATACAGAGAGGCAGAGACAGAAGCAGAGACAGAGGCTGAGACAGAGAGGCTGAGACAGAGAGGCAGAGACAGAGAGGCAGAGACAGAGAGGCCAAGACAGAGAGGGCGAGACAGAGAGGCAGAGACAGTGAGTCTGAAACAGAGAGGCAGAGACAGAGAGGCTGAGACAAAGAGGCAGAGACAGACAGAGACAGAGAGGCAGAGACAGACAGAGACAGAGAGGCAGAGACAGAGAGGCAGAGACAGAGAGGCAGAGACAGAGAGGCAGAGACAGAGAGGCCGAGACAGAGAGGTAGAGTCAGAGAGGCAGAGTCAGAGAGGCAGAGTCAGAGAGGCAGAGACAGAGAGGCAAAGACAGAAAGGCAGAGACAGAGAGGTAGAGACAGAGAGGCTAAGGCAGAGAGGCTGAGACAGAGAGGCAGAGACAGAGAGGCAGAGTCAGAGAGGCAGAGTCAGAGAGGCAGTGATAGAGAGGCAGAGACAGAGAGGCAGAGACAGACAGGAACAGAGAGGCAGAGACAGTGAAGCTGAGACAGAGAGGCAAAGACAGAGAGGCAGAGACAGAGAGGTAGAGACAGAGAGGCTAAGACAGAGAGGCTGAGACAGAGAGGCTGAGACCGAGAGGCAGAGTCAGAGAGTCTGAGAGATAGAGGCAGAGACAGAGAGGCAGAAACAGAGAGGCAGAGTCAGAGAGGCTGAGACAGAGAGGCCGCGAGAGAGAGGCAGAGACAGAGAGGGAGAGTCAAAGAGGGAGAGTCAGAGAGGCAGAGACAGAGAGGCTGAGACAGAGAGGCAGAGAAAGAGAGGCAGAGACATAGAGGCAGAGACAGAGAGACCAAGACAGAGAGGCTGAGACAGAGAGGCAGAGACTGAGAGGCAGTGACAGAGAGGCTGAGACTGAGAAGCAGAGACAGAGAGACAGAGACAGAGAGGCAGAGACAGTGAGGCAGCGAGAGAGAGGCAGAGGCAGAGAGGCAGTGACAGACAGAGACAGAGAGGCAGATTCAGAGAGACAGAGAGGCAGAGACAGAGAGGCAGAGACAGACAGAGACAGAGAGGCAGAGTCAGAGAGGCAGAGCCAGAGAGGCAGAGACAGAGAATTAGAGACAGAGAGGCAGAGACAGAGAGACAGAGAAAGAGAGTCTGTGACAGAGAGGCAGAGACAGAGCAGCAGAGACAGAGAGGTAGAGATAGAAAGGGAGAGACTTAGAGGCTGAGACAGAGAGGAAGAGACCGAGAGGCAGAGACAGAGAGGCTGAGGCAGGGAAACAGAGAGGCAGAGACAGAGAAGCAGAGACAGAGAGGCTGAGACAGAGAG
>NW_027190964.1:0-21227 GCF_040958095.1 Procambarus clarkii
GCGGCTGAGGGGCTGGGCGGAGGGAGGTAGCCAGGCGCGCTCACCTCAACTGTGTGTGCGGTGGTGCCACAGTGGACGGCTCATCTTCGTCCATGTACAATCCCAACCCTTTATTAACCCTCAGTGACACTCCAGGCAACAACACTGTGTCACTAGCGACACTTTTCACTGACACACTGTGGCCATAAAACACCTGCCAATACCCGCAACACCTCCCACTGGCCAGCAACGTGGCAACAACATCATCAGCTGACTGCCCCACCACCTTCCTCACTCTCTCTCTCTCGTCCAAACTACAGTTTGCACAACCAGCTTAATACTCTCACCAATTTCCCTTCTCACCAACGTTTGGGGTCACGAAATTTGGTGTCACGAACGTTGGGTCACGAAATTCGTGTCTGGGGTCACGAAATTGGTGTCTGTTGTCACGAAATTCGTGTCTGGGGGTCACGAAATTCGTGTCTGGGGGTCAAGAAATTCGTGTCTGGGGGTCAAGAAATTCGTGTCTGGGATCAAGAAATTCGTGTCTGGGGTCAAGAAATTCGTGTCTGGGATCAAGAAATTCGTGTCTGGGTCACGAAATTCGTGTCTGGGGTCAGGAAATTCGTGTCTGTTGTCACGAAATTCGTGTATGTTGTTACGAAATTCGTGTCTGGGCTCACGAAATTCGTGTCTGTTGTCACGAAATTCGTGTCTGGGGTCAAGAAATTCGTGTCTGGGATCAAGAAATTCGTGTCTGTGTCACGAAATTCATGTCTGGGGTCACGAAATTCGTGTCTGGGGGTCACGAAATTCGTGTTTGGGGGCAAGAAATTCGTGTCTGTGTCACGAAATTCGTGTCTGTTGTCACGAAATTCGTGTCTATTGTTACGAAATTCGTGTCTGGGGTCAAAAAATTCGTGTCTGGGGTCACGAAATTCGTGTCTGAGGGTCAAGAAATTCGTGTCTGGGGTCACGAAATTCGTGTCTATTGTCACGAAATTCGTGTCTGTTGTTACGAAATTCGTGTCTGGGGTCACGAAATTCGTGTCTGTTGTCACGAAATTCGTGTCTGGGGTAAAAAAATTCGTGTCTGGGGTCACGAAATTCGTGTCTGAGGGTCAAGAAATTCGTGTCTGGGGTCACGAAATTCGTGTCTATTGTCACGAAATTTGTGTCTGTTGTTACGAAATTCGTGTCTGGGGTCACGAAATTCGTGTCTGTTGTCACGAAATTCGTGTCTGGGATCAAAAATTCGTGTCTGTGTCACGAAATTCGTGTCTGGGGTCACGAAATTCGTGTATGTTGTCACGAAATTCGTGTCTGTTGTCACGAAATTCGTGTCTGGGGTCAAGAAATTCGTGTCTGGGTCACGAAAATCGTGTCTGGGGTCAGGAAATTCGTGTCTGGGGTCACGAAATTCGTGTATGTTGTCACGAAATTCGTGTCTGGGGGTCACGAAATTCGTGTCTGGGGTCAAGAAATTCGTGTCTGGGTCACGAAATTCGTGTCTGGGATCATGAAATTCGTGTCTGGGGTCAAGAAATTCGTGTCTGGGTCACGAAATTCGTGTCTGGGATCATGAAATTCGTGTCTGGGGTCAAGAAATTCGTGTCTAACGAACGTTTGGGCTCAAGAAATTTGAATTGGAGAGAGAGAGAGAGAGAGAGAAGAGAGGAGAGAGAGAGAGAGAGAGAGAGAGAGAGAGAGAGAGAGAGAGAGAGAGAGAGAGAGAGAGACAGACAGACAGACAGACAGAGAGGGAGGTTATTATTTAATATATATTAAGCAATATAATAATTATAAATATTAAACCCAATAGAGAAATCATTTTGAAAATGTGTGACAGTTGGAGCAGAAGGGAGGGAGGGAGGGGGGCCGTACCAGGTGGTGATGACGTCACACACTACTACTACTGCTAGGCTTACTGGTCGTGGGGGAGGGAGGGGGGGGGGGGGGCGGGGCCATGAGGAAGGTGGTGGTGATTGTTCCTTCCTGCCTTAGGTGACATATATATATACATTTGGAGATGTATGTAGTAGCCCAATCCTTGGTGTATGTATGTAGTGGTGTAAAGAAAGAGTGGAGTGAGGTAACTGTTGTGGGATGGAGGAGGAGGAGGCATGGCGGGAGTGGGAGGGTTGTCGGGTGTCGCTGGGTGTAATAATTGAGTTTAATTTGTGGAGATAGGTTATATAGTTGGAGTTGTTGGCTTTATATACCAGAGGGGACCCAGGCCTTATGCACAATGTGTGGGTTGTTATGTAGTAGTTGGGCGTAGTGTAGAGAGTGGGCGGGGGTTGGTGGGTGGGAGTGGGTGGGGTTTTTGATTGTGTATTTGTTGGTGGGCGTGTTTGTGGGGAAGGCGGCGGGGCTGGGAGAAATGGGCGGGTAAAGGTGGCGAAAAATGTCGGGTGGTGGAGTCTGGGGGTTTGAATATTCTCGTTTTCTGTTGGTGAGTCTTCCCACATTGTGGCTGACTAGATGGACCCTCAATCTCTCTCTCCTGACTCGTTATCTCGTTGCTCCTACTTCAACAGTGCCTCTTTACCTTCTCCATGTGTGACACACACCTACCTACACACGTGCACCTTACGTTGAGCAGGTGTGGGGAGCGTAATAAGAGCGAGAATGGTGGGTAGAGAGGCATAAATGTGTGTAACTGCAGGCGGCTGAGGGGCTGAGGGGCGGAGGGAGGTAGCCAGGCGCGCTCACCTCAACTGTGTGTGCGGTGGTGCCACAGTGGACGGCTCATCTTCGTCCATGTCCATCCCAACCCTTTATTAACCCTCAGTGACACTCCAGGCAACAACACTGTGTCACTAGCGACACTTTTCACTGACACACTGTGGCCATAAAACACCTGCCAATACCCGCAACACCTCCCACTGGCCAGCAACGTGGCAACAACATCATCAGCTGACTGCCCCACCACCTTCCTCACTCTCTCTCTCTCGTCCAAACTACAGTTTGCACAACCAGCTTAATACTCTCACCAATTTCCCTTCTCACCAACGTTTGGGGTCACGAAATTTGGTGTCACGAACGTTGGGTCACGAAATTCGTGTCTGGGGTCACGAAATTGGTGTCTGTTGTCACGAAATTCGTGTCTGGGGGTCACGAAATTCGTGTCTGGGGGTCAAGAAATTCGTGTCTGGGGGTCAAGAAATTCGTGTCTGGGATCAAGAAATTCGTGTCTGGGGTCAAGAAATTCGTGTCTGGGATCAAGAAATTCGTGTCTGGGTCACGAAATTCGTGTCTGGGGTCAGGAAATTCGTGTCTGTTGTCACGAAATTCGTGTATGTTGTTACGAAATTCGTGTCTGGGCTCACGAAATTCGTGTCTGTTGTCACGAAATTCGTGTCTGGGGTCAAGAAATTCGTGTCTGGGATCAAGAAATTCGTGTCTGTGTCACGAAATTCATGTCTGGGGTCACGAAATTCGTGTCTGGGGGTCACGAAATTCGTGTTTGGGGGCAAGAAATTCGTGTCTGTGTCACGAAATTCGTGTCTGTTGTCACGAAATTCGTGTCTATTGTTACGAAATTCGTGTCTGGGGTCAAAAAATTCGTGTCTGGGGTCACGAAATTCGTGTCTGAGGGTCAAGAAATTCGTGTCTGGGGTCACGAAATTCGTGTCTATTGTCACGAAATTCGTGTCTGTTGTTACGAAATTCGTGTCTGGGGTCACGAAATTCGTGTCTGTTGTCACGAAATTCGTGTCTGGGGTAAAAAAATTCGTGTCTGGGGTCACGAAATTCGTGTCTGAGGGTCAAGAAATTCGTGTCTGGGGTCACGAAATTCGTGTCTATTGTCACGAAATTTGTGTCTGTTGTTACGAAATTCGTGTCTGGGGTCACGAAATTCGTGTGTTGTCAAGAAATTCGTGTCTGGGATCAAAAAATTCGTGTCTGTGTCACGAAATTCGTGTCTGGGGTCACGAAATTCGTGTATGTTGTCACGAAATTCGTGTCTGTTGTCACGAAATTCGTGTCTGGGGTCAAGAAATTCGTGTCTGGGTCACGAAAATCGTGTCTGGGGTCAGGAAATTCGTGTCTGGGGTCACGAAATTCGTGTATGTTGTCACGAAATTCGTGTCTGGGGGTCACGAAATTCGTGTCTGGGGTCAAGAAATTCGTGTCTGGGTCACGAAATTCGTGTCTGGGATCATGAAATTCGTGTCTGGGGTCAAGAAATTCGTGTCTGGGTCACGAAATTCGTGTCTGGGATCATGAAATTCGTGTCTGGGGTCAAGAAATTCGTGTCTAACGAACGTTTGGGCTCAAGAAATTTGAATTGGAGAGAGAGAGAGAGAGAGAGAGAGAGAGAGGAGAGAGAGAGAGAGAGAGGAGAGAGAGAGAGAGAGAGAGAGAGAGAGAGAGAGAGACAGACAGACAGACAGACAGAGAGGGAGGTTATTATTTAATATATATTAAGCAATATAATAATTATAAATATTAAACCCAATAGAGAAATCATTTTGAAAATGTGTGACAGTTGGAGCAGAAGGGAGGGAGGGAGGGGGGGCCGTACCAGGTGGTGATGACGTCACACACTACTACTACTGCTAGGCTTACTGTCGTGGGGGGGAGGGGGGGGGGGGGGGGCGGGGCCATGAGGAAGGTGGTGGTGATTGTTCCTTCCTGCCTTAGGTGACATATATATATACATTTGGAGATGTATGTAGTAGCCCAATCCTTGGTGTATGTATGTAGTGGTGTAAAGAAAGAGTGGAGTGAGGTAACTGTTGTGGGATGGAGGAGGAGGAGGCATGGCGGGAGTGGGAGGGTTGTCGGGTGTCGCTGGGTGTAATAATTCGAGTTTAATTTGTGGAGATAGGTTATATAGTTGGAGTTGTTGGCTTTATATACCAGAGGGGACCCAGGCCTTATGCACAATGTGTGGGTTGTTATGTGGTGGTTGGGCGTAGTGTAGAGAGTGGGCGGGGGTTGGTGGGTGGGAGTGGGTGGGGTTTTTGATTGTGTATTTGTTGGTGGGCGTGTTTGTGGGGAAGGCGGGCGGGGCTGGGAGAAATGGGCGGGTAAAGGTGGCGAAAAATGTCGGGTGGTGGAGTCTGGGGGGTTTGAATATTCTCGTTTTCTGTTGGTGAGTCTTCCCACATTGTGGCTGACTAGATGGACCCTCAATCTCTCTCTCCTGACTCGTTATCTCGTTGCTCCTACTTCAACAGTGCCTCTTTACCTTCTCCATGTGTGACACACACCTACCTACACACGTGCACCTTACGTTGAGCAGGTGTGGGGAGCGTAATAAGAGCGAGAATGGTGGGTAGAGAGGCATAAATGTGTGTAACTGCAGGCGGCTGAGGGGCTGAGGGGCGGAGGGAGGTAGCCAGGCGCGCTCACCTCAACTGTGTGTGCGGTGGTGCCACAGTGGACGGCTCATCTTCGTCCATGTCCATCCCAACCCTTTATTAACCCTCAGTGACACTCCAGGCAACAACACTGTGTCACTAGCGACACTTTTCACTGACACACTGTGGCCATAAAACACCTGCCAATACCCGCAACACCTCCCACTGGCCAGCAACGTGGCAACAACATCATCAGCTGACTGCCCCACCACCTTCCTCACTCTCTCTCTCTCGTCCAAACTACAGTTTGCACAACCAGCTTAATACTCTCACCAATTTCCCTTCTCACCAACGTTTGGGGTCACGAAATTTGGTGTCACGAACGTTGGGTCACGAAATTCGTGTCTGGGGTCACGAAATTGGTGTCTGTTGTCACGAAATTCGTGTCTGGGGGTCACGAAATTCGTGTCTGGGGGTCAAGAAATTCGTGTCTGGGGGTCAAGAAATTCGTGTCTGGGATCAAGAAATTCGTGTCTGGGGTCAAGAAATTCGTGTCTGGGATCAAGAAATTCGTGTCTGGGTCACGAAATTCGTGTCTGGGGTCAGGAAATTCGTGTCTGTTGTCACGAAATTCGTGTATGTTGTTACGAAATTCGTGTCTGGGCTCACGAAATTCGTGTCTGTTGTCACGAAATTCGTGTCTGGGGTCAAGAAATTCGTGTCTGGGATCAAGAAATTCGTGTCTGTGTCACGAAATTCATGTCTGGGGTCACGAAATTCGTGTCTGGGGGTCACGAAATTCGTGTTTGGGGGCAAGAAATTCGTGTCTGTGTCACGAAATTCGTGTCTGTTGTCACGAAATTCGTGTCTATTGTTACGAAATTCGTGTCTGGGGTCAAAAAATTCGTGTCTGGGGTCACGAAATTCGTGTCTGAGGGTCAAGAAATTCGTGTCTGGGGTCACGAAATTCGTGTCTATTGTCACGAAATTCGTGTCTGTTGTTACGAAATTCGTGTCTGGGGTCACGAAATTCGTGTCTGTTGTCACGAAATTCGTGTCTGGGGTAAAAAAATTCGTGTCTGGGGTCACGAAATTCGTGTCTGAGGGTCAAGAAATTCGTGTCTGGGGTCACGAAATTCGTGTCTATTGTCACGAAATTTGTGTCTGTTGTTACGAAATTCGTGTCTGGGGTCACGAAATTCGTGTCTGGTCAGAAATTCGTGTCTGGGATCAAAAATTCGTGTCTGTGTCACGAAATTCGTGTCTGGGGTCAGGAAATTCGTGTATGTTGTCACGAAATTCGTGTCTGTTGTCACGAAATTCGTGTCTGGGGTCAAGAAATTCGTGTCTGGGTCACGAAAATCGTGTCTGGGGTCAGGAAATTCGTGTCTGGGGTCACGAAATTCGTGTATGTTGTCACGAAATTCGTGTCTGGGGGTCACGAAATTCGTGTCTGGGGTCAAGAAATTCGTGTCTGGGTCACGAAATTCGTGTCTGGGATCATGAAATTCGTGTCTGGGGTCAAGAAATTCGTGTCTGGGTCACGAAATTCGTGTCTGGGATCATGAAATTCGTGTCTGGGGTCAAGAAATTCGTGTCTAACGAACGTTTGGGCTCAAGAAATTTGAATTGGAGAGAGAGAGAGAGAGAGAGAGAGAGAGAGAGAGAGAGAGAGAGAGAGAGAGAGAGAGAGAGAGAGAGAGAGAGAGAGAGAGAGACAGACAGACAGACAGACAGAGAGGGAGGTTATTATTTAATATATATTAAGCAATATAATAATTATAAATATTAAACCCAATAGAGAAATCTTTTTGAAAATGTGTGACAGTTGGAGCAGAAGGGAGGGAGGGGGGGGGGCCGTACCAGGTGGTGATGACGTCACACACTACTACTACTGCTAGGCTTACTGGTCGTGGGGGAGGGAGGGGGGGGGGGGGGCGGGGCCATGAGGAAGGTGGTGGTGATTGTTCCTTCCTGCCTTAGGTGACATATATATATACATTTGGAGATGTATGTAGTAGCCCAATCCTTGGTGTATGTATGTAGTGGTGTAAAGAAAGAGTGGAGTGAGGTAACTGTTGTGGGATGGAGGAGGAGGAGGCATGGCGGGAGTGGGAGGGTTGTCGGGTGTCGCTGGGTGTAATAATTCGAGTTTAATTTGTGGAGATAGGTTATATAGTTGGAGTTGTTGGCTTTATATACCAGAGGGGACCCAGGCCTTATGCACAATGTGTGGGTTGTTATGTGGTGGTTGGGCGTAGTGTAGAGAGTGGGCGGGGGTTGGTGGGTGGGAGTGGGTGGGGTTTTTGATTGTGTATTTGTTGGTGGGCGTGTTTGTGGGGAAGGCGGGCGGGGCTGGGAGAAATGGGCGGGTAAAGGTGGCGAAAAATGTCGGGTGGTGGAGTCTGGGGGTTTGAATATTCTCGTTTTCTGTTGGTGAGTCTTCCCACATTGTGGCTGACTAGATGGACCCTCAATCTCTCTCTCCTGACTCGTTATCTCGTTGCTCCTACTTCAACAGTGCCTCTTTACCTTCTCCATGTGTGACACACACCTACCTACACACGTGCACCTTACGTTGAGCAGGTGTGGGGAGCGTAATAAGAGCGAGAATGGTGGGTAGAGAGGCATAAATGTGTGTAACTGCAGGCGGCTGAGGGGCTGAGGGGCGGAGGGAGGTAGCCAGGCGCGCTCACCTCAACTGTGTGTGCGGTGGTGCCACAGTGGACGGCTCATCTTCGTCCATGTCCACTCCCAACCCTTTATTAACCCTCAGTGACACTCCAGGCAACAACACTGTGTCACTAGCGACACTTTTCACTGACACACTGTGGCCATAAAACACCTGCCAATACCCGCAACACCTCCCACTGGCCAGCAACGTGGCAACAACATCATCAGCTGACTGCCCCACCACCTTCCTCACTCTCTCTCTCTCGTCCAAACTACAGTTTGCACAACCAGCTTAATACTCTCACCAATTTCCCTTCTCACCAACGTTTGGGGTCACGAAATTTGGTGTCACGAACGTTGGGTCACGAAATTCGTGTCTGGGGTCACGAAATTGGTGTCTGTTGTCACGAAATTCGTGTCTGGGGGTCACGAAATTCGTGTCTGGGGGTCAAGAAATTCGTGTCTGGGGGTCAAGAAATTCGTGTCTGGGATCAAGAAATTCGTGTCTGGGGTCAAGAAATTCGTGTCTGGGATCAAGAAATTCGTGTCTGGGTCACGAAATTCGTGTCTGGGGTCAGGAAATTCGTGTCTGTTGTCACGAAATTCGTGTATGTTGTTACGAAATTCGTGTCTGGGCTCACGAAATTCGTGTCTGTTGTCACGAAATTCGTGTCTGGGGTCAAGAAATTCGTGTCTGGGATCAAGAAATTCGTGTCTGTGTCACGAAATTCATGTCTGGGGTCACGAAATTCGTGTCTGGGGGTCACGAAATTCGTGTTTGGGGGCAAGAAATTCGTGTCTGTGTCACGAAATTCGTGTCTGTTGTCACGAAATTCGTGTCTATTGTTACGAAATTCGTGTCTGGGGTCAAAAAATTCGTGTCTGGGGTCACGAAATTCGTGTCTGAGGGTCAAGAAATTCGTGTCTGGGGTCACGAAATTCGTGTCTATTGTCACGAAATTCGTGTCTGTTGTTACGAAATTCGTGTCTGGGGTCACGAAATTCGTGTCTGTTGTCACGAAATTCGTGTCTGGGGTAAAAAAATTCGTGTCTGGGGTCACGAAATTCGTGTCTGAGGGTCAAGAAATTCGTGTCTGGGGTCACGAAATTCGTGTCTATTGTCACGAAATTTGTGTCTGTTGTTACGAAATTCGTGTCTGGGGTCACGAAATTCGTGTCTGTCAGAAATTCGTGTCTGGGATCAAAAATTCGTGTCTGTGTCACGAAATTCGTGTCTGGGGTCGAAATTCGTGTATGTTGTCACGAAATTCGTGTCTGTTGTCACGAAATTCGTGTCTGGGGTCAAGAAATTCGTGTCTGGGTCACGAAAATCGTGTCTGGGGTCAGGAAATTCGTGTCTGGGGTCACGAAATTCGTGTATGTTGTCACGAAATTCGTGTCTGGGGGTCACGAAATTCGTGTCTGGGGTCAAGAAATTCGTGTCTGGGTCACGAAATTCGTGTCTGGGATCATGAAATTCGTGTCTGGGGTCAAGAAATTCGTGTCTGGGTCACGAAATTCGTGTCTGGGATCATGAAATTCGTGTCTGGGGTCAAGAAATTCGTGTCTAACGAACGTTTGGGCTCAAGAAATTTGAATTGGAGAGAGAGAGAGAGAGAGAGAGAGAGAGAGAAGAGAGAGAGAGAGAGAGAGAGAGAGAGAGAGAGAGAGAGAGAGAGAGAGAGAGAGAGACAGACAGACAGACAGACAGAGAGGGAGGTTATTATTTAATATATATTAAGCAATATAATAATTATAAATAGTAAACCAATAGAGAAATCATTTTGAAAATGTGTGACAGTTGGAGCAGAAGGGAGGGAGGGAGGGGGGGCCGTACCAGGTGGTGATGACGTCACACACTACTACTACTGCTAGGCTTACTGGTCGTGGGGAGGGAGGGGGGGGGGGGGGGCGGGGCCATGAGGAAGGTGGTGGTGATTGTTCCTTCCTGCCTTAGGTGACATATATATATATATACATTTGGAGATGTATGTAGTAGCCCAATCCTTGGTGTATGTATGTAGTGGTGTAAAGAAAGAGTGGAGTGAGGTAACTGTTGTGGGATGGAGGAGGAGGAGGCATGGCGGGAGGGGAGGGTTGTCGGGTGTCGCTGGGTGTAATAATTCGAGTTTAATTTGTGGAGATAGGTTATATAGTTGGAGTTGTTGGCTTTATATACCAGAGGGGACCCAGGCCTTATGCACAATGTGTGGGTTGTTATGTGGTAGTTGGGCGTAGTGTAGAGAGTGGGCGGGGGTTGGTGGGTGGGAGTGGGTGGGGTTTTTGATTGTGTATTTGTTGGTGGGCGTGTTTGTGGGGAAGGGGCGGGGCTGGGAGAAATGGGCGGGTAAAGGTGGCGAAAAATGTCGGGTGGTGGAGTCTGGGGGTTTGAATATTCTCGTTTTCTGTTGGTGAGTCTTCCCACATTGTGGCTGACTAGATGGACCCTCAATCTCTCTCTCCTGACTCGTTATCTCGTTGCTCCTACTTCAACAGTGCCTCTTTACCTTCTCCATGTGTGACACACACCTACCTACACACGTGCACCTTACGTTGAGCAGGTGTGGGGAGCGTAATAAGAGCGAGAATGGTGGGTAGAGAGGCATAAATGTGTGTAACTGCAGGCGGCTGAGGGGCTGAGGGGCGGAGGGAGGTAGCCAGGCGCGCTCACCTCAACTGTGTGTGCGGTGGTGCCACAGTGGACGGCTCATCTTCGTCCATGTCCATCCCAACCCTTTATTAACCCTCAGTGACACTCCAGGCAACAACACTGTGTCACTAGCGACACTTTTCACTGACACACTGTGGCCATAAAACACCTGCCAATACCCGCAACACCTCCCACTGGCCAGCAACGTGGCAACAACATCATCAGCTGACTGCCCCACCACCTTCCTCACTCTCTCTCTCTCGTCCAAACTACAGTTTGCACAACCAGCTTAATACTCTCACCAATTTCCCTTCTCACCAACGTTTGGGGTCACGAAATTTGGTGTCACGAACGTTGGGTCACGAAATTCGTGTCTGGGGTCACGAAATTGGTGTCTGTTGTCACGAAATTCGTGTCTGGGGGTCACGAAATTCGTGTCTGGGGGTCAAGAAATTCGTGTCTGGGGGTCAAGAAATTCGTGTCTGGGATCAAGAAATTCGTGTCTGGGGTCAAGAAATTCGTGTCTGGGATCAAGAAATTCGTGTCTGGGTCACGAAATTCGTGTCTGGGGTCAGGAAATTCGTGTCTGTTGTCACGAAATTCGTGTATGTTGTTACGAAATTCGTGTCTGGGCTCACGAAATTCGTGTCTGTTGTCACGAAATTCGTGTCTGGGGTCAAGAAATTCGTGTCTGGGATCAAGAAATTCGTGTCTGTGTCACGAAATTCATGTCTGGGGTCACGAAATTCGTGTCTGGGGGTCACGAAATTCGTGTTTGGGGGCAAGAAATTCGTGTCTGTGTCACGAAATTCGTGTCTGTTGTCACGAAATTCGTGTCTATTGTTACGAAATTCGTGTCTGGGGTCAAAAAATTCGTGTCTGGGGTCACGAAATTCGTGTCTGAGGGTCAAGAAATTCGTGTCTGGGGTCACGAAATTCGTGTCTATTGTCACGAAATTCGTGTCTGTTGTTACGAAATTCGTGTCTGGGGTCACGAAATTCGTGTCTGTTGTCACGAAATTCGTGTCTGGGGTAAAAAAATTCGTGTCTGGGGTCACGAAATTCGTGTCTGAGGGTCAAGAAATTCGTGTCTGGGGTCACGAAATTCGTGTCTATTGTCACGAAATTTGTGTCTGTTGTTACGAAATTCGTGTCTGGGGTCACGAAATTCGTGTCTGGGGTCAGAAATTCGTGTCTGGGATCAAAAATTCGTGTCTGTGTCACGAAATTCGTGTCTGGGGTCAGGAAATTCGTGTATGTTGTCACGAAATTCGTGTCTGTTGTCACGAAATTCGTGTCTGGGGTCAAGAAATTCGTGTCTGGGTCACGAAAATCGTGTCTGGGGTCAGGAAATTCGTGTCTGGGGTCACGAAATTCGTGTATGTTGTCACGAAATTCGTGTCTGGGGGTCACGAAATTCGTGTCTGGGGTCAAGAAATTCGTGTCTGGGTCACGAAATTCGTGTCTGGGATCATGAAATTCGTGTCTGGGGTCAAGAAATTCGTGTCTGGGTCACGAAATTCGTGTCTGGGATCATGAAATTCGTGTCTGGGGTCAAGAAATTCGTGTCTAACGAACGTTTGGGCTCAAGAAATTTGAATTGGAGAGAGAGAGAGAGAGAGAGAGAGAGAGAGAGAGAGAGAGAGAGAGAGAGAGAGAGAGAGAGAGAGAGAGAGAGAGAGAGAGAGAGAGAGAGACAGACAGACAGACAGACAGAGAGGGAGGTTATTATTTAATATATATTAAGCAATATAATAATTATAAATATTAAACCCAATAGAGAAATCATTTTGAAAATGTGTGACAGTTGGAGCAGAAGGGAGGGAGGGGGGGGGGGCCGTACCAGGTGGTGATGACGTCACACACTACTACTACTGCTAGGCTTACTGGTCGTGGGGGAGGGAGGGGGGGGGGGGGGCGGGGCCATGAGGAAGGTGGTGGTGATTGTTCCTTCCTGCCTTAGGTGACATATATATATACATTTGGAGATGTATGTAGTAGCCCAATCCTTGGTGTATGTATGTAGTGGTGTAAAGAAAGAGTGGAGTGAGGTAACTGTTGTGGGATGGAGGAGGAGGAGGCATGGCGGGAGTGGGAGGGTTGTCGGGTGTCGCTGGGTGTAATAATTCGAGTTTAATTTGTGGAGATAGGTTATATAGTTGGAGTTGTTGGCTTTATATACCAGAGGGGACCCAGGCCTTATGCACAATGTGTGGGTTGTTATGTAGTGGTTGGGCGTAGTGTAGAGAGTGGGCGGGGGTTGGTGGGTGGGAGTGGGTGGGGTTTTTGATTGTGTATTTGTTGGTGGGCGTGTTTGTGGGGAAGGCGGGCGGGGCTGGGAGAAATGGGCGGGTAAAGGTGGCGAAAAATGTCGGGTGGTGGAGTCTGGGGGTTTGAATATTCTCGTTTTCTGTTGGTGAGTCTTCCCACATTGTGGCTGACTAGATGGACCCTCAATCTCTCTCTCCTGACTCGTTATCTCGTTGCTCCTACTTCAACAGTGCCTCTTTACCTTCTCCATGTGTGACACACACCTACCTACACACGTGCACCTTACGTTGAGCAGGTGTGGGGAGCGTAATAAGAGCGAGAATGGTGGGTAGAGAGGCATAAATGTGTGTAACTGCAGGCGGCTGAGGGGCTGAGGGGCGGAGGGAGGTAGCCAGGCGCGCTCACCTCAACTGTGTGTGCGGTGGTGCCACAGTGGACGGCTCATCTTCGTCCATGTCCATCCCAACCCTTTATTAACCCTCAGTGACACTCCAGGCAACAACACTGTGTCACTAGCGACACTTTTCACTGACACACTGTGGCCATAAAACACCTGCCAATACCCGCAACACCTCCCACTGGCCAGCAACGTGGCAACAACATCATCAGCTGACTGCCCCACCACCTTCCTCACTCTCTCTCTCTCGTCCAAACTACAGTTTGCACAACCAGCTTAATACTCTCACCAATTTCCCTTCTCACCAACGTTTGGGGTCACGAAATTTGGTGTCACGAACGTTGGGTCACGAAATTCGTGTCTGGGGTCACGAAATTGGTGTCTGTTGTCACGAAATTCGTGTCTGGGGGTCACGAAATTCGTGTCTGGGGGTCAAGAAATTCGTGTCTGGGGGTCAAGAAATTCGTGTCTGGGATCAAGAAATTCGTGTCTGGGGTCAAGAAATTCGTGTCTGGGATCAAGAAATTCGTGTCTGGGTCACGAAATTCGTGTCTGGGGTCAGGAAATTCGTGTCTGTTGTCACGAAATTCGTGTATGTTGTTACGAAATTCGTGTCTGGGCTCACGAAATTCGTGTCTGTTGTCACGAAATTCGTGTCTGGGGTCAAGAAATTCGTGTCTGGGATCAAGAAATTCGTGTCTGTGTCACGAAATTCATGTCTGGGGTCACGAAATTCGTGTCTGGGGGTCACGAAATTCGTGTTTGGGGGCAAGAAATTCGTGTCTGTGTCACGAAATTCGTGTCTGTTGTCACGAAATTCGTGTCTATTGTTACGAAATTCGTGTCTGGGGTCAAAAAATTCGTGTCTGGGGTCACGAAATTCGTGTCTGAGGGTCAAGAAATTCGTGTCTGGGGTCACGAAATTCGTGTCTATTGTCACGAAATTCGTGTCTGTTGTTACGAAATTCGTGTCTGGGGTCACGAAATTCGTGTCTGTTGTCACGAAATTCGTGTCTGGGGTAAAAAAATTCGTGTCTGGGGTCACGAAATTCGTGTCTGAGGGTCAAGAAATTCGTGTCTGGGGTCACGAAATTCGTGTCTATTGTCACGAAATTTGTGTCTGTTGTTACGAAATTCGTGTCTGGGGTCACGAAATTCGTGTCTGGTCAAGAAATTCGTGTCTGGGATCAAAAAATTCGTGTCTGTGTCACGAAATTCGTGTCTGGGGTCAGGAAATTCGTGTATGTTGTCACGAAATTCGTGTCTGTTGTCACGAAATTCGTGTCTGGGGTCAAGAAATTCGTGTCTGGGTCACGAAAATCGTGTCTGGGGTCAGGAAATTCGTGTCTGGGGTCACGAAATTCGTGTATGTTGTCACGAAATTCGTGTCTGGGGGTCACGAAATTCGTGTCTGGGGTCAAGAAATTCGTGTCTGGGTCACGAAATTCGTGTCTGGGATCATGAAATTCGTGTCTGGGGTCAAGAAATTCGTGTCTGGGTCACGAAATTCGTGTCTGGGATCATGAAATTCGTGTCTGGGGTCAAGAAATTCGTGTCTAACGAACGTTTGGGCTCAAGAAATTTGAATTGGAGAGAGAGAGAGAGAGAGAGAGAGAGAGAGAGAGAGAGAGAGAGGAGAGAGAGAGAGAGAGAGAGAGAGAGAGAGAGAGAGAGAGACAGACAGACAGACAGACAGAGAGGGAGGTTATTATTTAATATATATTAAGCAATATAATAATTATAAATATTAAACCCAATAGAGAAATCATTTTGAAAATGTGTGACAGTTGGAGCAGAAGGGAGGGAGGGAGGGGGGGCCGTACCAGGTGGTGATGACGTCACACACTACTACTACTGCTAGGCTTACTGGTCGTGGGGGAGGGAGGGGGGGGGGGGGGGGCGGGGCCATGAGGAAGGTGGTGGTGATTGTTCCTTCCTGCCTTAGGTGACATATATATATATACATTTGGAGATGTATGTAGTAGCCCAATCCTTGGTGTATGTATGTAGTGGTGTAAAGAAAGAGTGGAGTGAGGTAACTGTTGTGGGATGGAGGAGGAGGAGGCATGGCGGGAGTGGGAGGGTTGTCGGGTGTCGCTGGGTGTAATAATTCGAGTTTAATTTGTGGAGATAGGTTATATAGTTGGAGTTGTTGGCTTTATATACCAGAGGGGACCCAGGCCTTATGCACAATGTGTGGGTTGTTATGTAGTGGTTGGGCGTAGTGTAGAGAGTGGGCGGGGGTTGGTGGGTGGGAGTGGGTGGGGTTTTTGATTGTGTATTTGTTGGTGGGCGTGTTTGTGGGGAAGGCGGGCGGGGCTGGGAGAAATGGGCGGGTAAAGGTGGCGAAAAATGTCGGGTGGTGGAGTCTGGGGGTTTGAATATTCTCGTTTTCTGTTGGTGAGTCTTCCCACATTGTGGCTGACTAGATGGACCCTCAATCTCTCTCTCCTGACTCGTTATCTCGTTGCTCCTACTTCAACAGTGCCTCTTTACCTTCTCCATGTGTGACACACACCTACCTACACACGTGCACCTTACGTTGAGCAGGTGTGGGGAGCGTAATAAGAGCGAGAATGGTGGGTAGAGAGGCATAAATGTGTGTAACTGCAGGCGGCTGAGGGGCTGAGGGGCGGAGGGAGGTAGCCAGGCGCGCTCACCTCAACTGTGTGTGCGGTGGTGCCACAGTGGACGGCTCATCTTCGTCCATGTCCATCCCAACCCTTTATTAACCCTCAGTGACACTCCAGGCAACAACACTGTGTCACTAGCGACACTTTTCACTGACACACTGTGGCCATAAAACACCTGCCAATACCCGCAACACCTCCCACTGGCCAGCAACGTGGCAACAACATCATCAGCTGACTGCCCCACCACCTTCCTCACTCTCTCTCTCTCGTCCAAACTACAGTTTGCACAACCAGCTTAATACTCTCACCAATTTCCCTTCTCACCAACGTTTGGGGTCACGAAATTTGGTGTCACGAACGTTGGGTCACGAAATTCGTGTCTGGGGTCACGAAATTGGTGTCTGTTGTCACGAAATTCGTGTCTGGGGGTCACGAAATTCGTGTCTGGGGGTCAAGAAATTCGTGTCTGGGGGTCAAGAAATTCGTGTCTGGGATCAAGAAATTCGTGTCTGGGGTCAAGAAATTCGTGTCTGGGATCAAGAAATTCGTGTCTGGGTCACGAAATTCGTGTCTGGGGTCAGGAAATTCGTGTCTGTTGTCACGAAATTCGTGTATGTTGTTACGAAATTCGTGTCTGGGCTCACGAAATTCGTGTCTGTTGTCACGAAATTCGTGTCTGGGGTCAAGAAATTCGTGTCTGGGATCAAGAAATTCGTGTCTGTGTCACGAAATTCATGTCTGGGGTCACGAAATTCGTGTCTGGGGGTCACGAAATTCGTGTTTGGGGGCAAGAAATTCGTGTCTGTGTCACGAAATTCGTGTCTGTTGTCACGAAATTCGTGTCTATTGTTACGAAATTCGTGTCTGGGGTCAAAAAATTCGTGTCTGGGGTCACGAAATTCGTGTCTGAGGGTCAAGAAATTCGTGTCTGGGGTCACGAAATTCGTGTCTATTGTCACGAAATTCGTGTCTGTTGTTACGAAATTCGTGTCTGGGGTCACGAAATTCGTGTCTGTTGTCACGAAATTCGTGTCTGGGGTAAAAAAATTCGTGTCTGGGGTCACGAAATTCGTGTCTGAGGGTCAAGAAATTCGTGTCTGGGGTCACGAAATTCGTGTCTATTGTCACGAAATTTGTGTCTGTTGTTACGAAATTCGTGTCTGGGGTCACGAAATTCGTGTTGTCAGAAATTCGTGTCTGGGATCAAAATTCGTGTCTGTGTCACGAAATTCGTGTCTGGGGTCAGGAAATTCGTGTATGTTGTCACGAAATTCGTGTCTGTTGTCACGAAATTCGTGTCTGGGGTCAAGAAATTCGTGTCTGGGTCACGAAAATCGTGTCTGGGGTCAGGAAATTCGTGTCTGGGGTCACGAAATTCGTGTATGTTGTCACGAAATTCGTGTCTGGGGGTCACGAAATTCGTGTCTGGGGTCAAGAAATTCGTGTCTGGGTCACGAAATTCGTGTCTGGGATCATGAAATTCGTGTCTGGGGTCAAGAAATTCGTGTCTGGGTCACGAAATTCGTGTCTGGGATCATGAAATTCGTGTCTGGGGTCAAGAAATTCGTGTCTAACGAACGTTTGGGCTCAAGAAATTTGAATTGGAGAGAGAGAGAGAGAGAGGAGAGAGAGAGAGAGGAGAGAGAGAGAGGAGAGAGAGAGAGAGAGAGAGAGAGAGAGAGAGAGAGAGAGAGACAGACAGACAGACAGACAGAGAGGGAGGTTATTATTTAATATATATTAAGCAATATAATAATTATAAATATTAAACCCAATAGAGAAATCATTTTGAAAATGTGTGACAGTTGGAGCAGAAGGGAGGGAGGGAGGGGGGGCCGTACCAGGTGGTGATGACGTCACACACTACTACTACTGCTAGGCTTACTGGTCGTGGGGGAGGGAGGGGGGGGGGGGGGCGGGGCCATGAGGAAGGTGGTGGTGATTGTTCCTTCCTGCCTTAGGTGACATATATATATATATACATTTGGAGATGTATGTAGTAGCCCAATCCTTGGTGTATGTATGTAGTGGTGTAAAGAAAGAGTGGAGTGAGGTAACTGTTGTGGGATGGAGGAGGAGGAGGCATGGCGGGAGTGGGGGGTTGTCGGGTGTCGCTGGGTGTAATAATTCGAGTTTAATTTGTGGAGATAGGTTATATAGTTGGAGTTGTTGGCTTTATATACCAGAGGGGACCCAGGCCTTATGCACAATGTGTGGGTTGTTATGTGGTGGTTGGGCGTAGTGTAGAGAGTGGGCGGGGGTTGGTGGGTGGGAGTGGGTGGGGTTTTTGATTGTGTATTTGTTGGTGGGCGTGTTTGTGGGGAAGGCGGGCGGGGCTGGGAGAAATGGGCGGGTAAAGGTGGCGAAAAATGTCGGGTGGTGGAGTCTGGGGGTTTGAATATTCTCGTTTTCTGTTGGTGAGTCTTCCCACATTGTGGCTGACTAGATGGACCCTCAATCTCTCTCTCCTGACTCGTTATCTCGTTGCTCCTACTTCAACAGTGCCTCTTTACCTTCTCCATGTGTGACACACACCTACCTACACACGTGCACCTTACGTTGAGCAGGTGTGGGGAGCGTAATAAGAGCGAGAATGGTGGGTAGAGAGGCATAAATGTGTGTAACTGCAGGCGGCTGAGGGGCTGAGGGGCGGAGGGAGGTAGCCAGGCGCGCTCACCTCAACTGTGTGTGCGGTGGTGCCACAGTGGACGGCTCATCTTCGTCCATGTCCATCCCAACCCTTTATTAACCCTCAGTGACACTCCAGGCAACAACACTGTGTCACTAGCGACACTTTTCACTGACACACTGTGGCCATAAAACACCTGCCAATACCCGCAACACCTCCCACTGGCCAGCAACGTGGCAACAACATCATCAGCTGACTGCCCCACCACCTTCCTCACTCTCTCTCTCTCGTCCAAACTACAGTTTGCACAACCAGCTTAATACTCTCACCAATTTCCCTTCTCACCAACGTTTGGGGTCACGAAATTTGGTGTCACGAACGTTGGGTCACGAAATTCGTGTCTGGGGTCACGAAATTGGTGTCTGTTGTCACGAAATTCGTGTCTGGGGGTCACGAAATTCGTGTCTGGGGGTCAAGAAATTCGTGTCTGGGGGTCAAGAAATTCGTGTCTGGGATCAAGAAATTCGTGTCTGGGGTCAAGAAATTCGTGTCTGGGATCAAGAAATTCGTGTCTGGGTCACGAAATTCGTGTCTGGGGTCAGGAAATTCGTGTCTGTTGTCACGAAATTCGTGTATGTTGTTACGAAATTCGTGTCTGGGCTCACGAAATTCGTGTCTGTTGTCACGAAATTCGTGTCTGGGGTCAAGAAATTCGTGTCTGGGATCAAGAAATTCGTGTCTGTGTCACGAAATTCATGTCTGGGGTCACGAAATTCGTGTCTGGGGGTCACGAAATTCGTGTTTGGGGGCAAGAAATTCGTGTCTGTGTCACGAAATTCGTGTCTGTTGTCACGAAATTCGTGTCTATTGTTACGAAATTCGTGTCTGGGGTCAAAAAATTCGTGTCTGGGGTCACGAAATTCGTGTCTGAGGGTCAAGAAATTCGTGTCTGGGGTCACGAAATTCGTGTCTATTGTCACGAAATTCGTGTCTGTTGTTACGAAATTCGTGTCTGGGGTCACGAAAATTCGTGTCTGTTGTCACGAAATTCGTGTCTGGGGTAAAAATTCGTGTCTGGGGTCACGAAATTCGTGTCTGAGGGTCAAGAAATTCGTGTCTGGGGTCACGAAAATCGTGTCTATTGTCACGAAATTTGTGTCTGTTGTTACGAAATTCGTGTCTGGGGTCACGAAATTCGTGTGGGGTCGAAATTCGTGTCTGGGATCAAAAATTCGTGTCTGTGTCACGAAATTCGTGTCTGGGGTCAGGAAATTCGTGTATGTTGTCACGAAATTCGTGTCTGTTGTCACGAAATTCGTGTCTGGGGTCAAGAAATTCGTGTCTGGGTCACGAAAATCGTGTCTGGGGTCAGGAAATTCGTGTCTGGGGTCACGAAATTCGTGTATGTTGTCACGAAATTCGTGTCTGGGGGTCACGAAATTCGTGTCTGGGGTCAAGAAATTCGTGTCTGGGTCACGAAATTCGTGTCTGGGATCATGAAATTCGTGTCTGGGGTCAAGAAATTCGTGTCTGGGTCACGAAATTCGTGTCTGGGATCATGAAATTCGTGTCTGGGGTCAAGAAATTCGTGTCTAACGAACGTTTGGGCTCAAGAAATTTGAATTGGAGAGAGAGAGAGAGAGAGAGAGAGAGAGAGAGAGAGAGAGAGAGAGAGAGAGAGAGAGAGAGGAGAGAGAGAGAGAGAGAGAGAGAGAGAGACAGACAGACAGACAGACAGAGAGGGAGGTTATTATTTAAATATATTAAGCAATATAATAATTATAAATATTAAACCCAATAGAGAAATCATTTTGAAAATGTGTGACAGTTGGAGCAGAAGGGAGGGAGGGAGGGGGGGCCGTACCAGGTGGTGATGACGTCACACACTACTACTACTGCTAGGCTTACTGGTCGTGGGGGAGGGAGGGGGGGGGGGGGGGCGGGGCCATGAGGAAGGTGGTGGTGATTGTTCCTTCCTGCCTTAGGTGACATATATATATATATACATTTGGAGATGTATGTAGTAGCCCAATCCTTGGTGTATGTATGTAGTGGTGTAAAGAAAGAGTGGAGTGAGGTAACTGTTGTGGGATGGAGGAGGAGGAGGCATGGCGGGAGTGGGGGGTTGTCGGGTGTCGCTGGGTGTAATAATTCGAGTTTAATTTGTGGAGATAGGTTATATAGTTGGAGTTGTTGGCTTTATATACCAGAGGGGACCCAGGCCTTATGCACAATGTGTGGGTTGTTATGTGGTGGTTGGGCGTAGTGTAGAGAGTGGGCGGGGGTTGGTGGGTGGGAGTGGGTGGGGTTTTTGATTGTGTATTTGTTGGTGGGCGTGTTTGTGGGGAAGGCGGGCGGGGCTGGGAGAAATGGGCGGGTAAAGGTGGCGAAAAATGTCGGGTGGTGGAGTCTGGGGGTTTGAATATTCTCGTTTTCTGTTGGTGAGTCTTCCCACATTGTGGCTGACTAGATGGACCCTCAATCTCTCTCTCCTGACTCGTTATCTCGTTGCTCCTACTTCAACAGTGCCTCTTTACCTTCTCCATGTGTGACACACACCTACCTACACACGTGCACCTTACGTTGAGCAGGTGTGGGGAGCGTAATAAGAGCGAGAATGGTGGGGTAGAGAGGCATAAATGTGTGTAACTGCAGGCGGCTGAGGGGCTGAGGGGCGGAGGGA
>NW_027190965.1:0-21100 GCF_040958095.1 Procambarus clarkii
CTTGCTCTAGTGCTCTTGGGAGATGGTGGTCTTTGCTGTCTATAAATACTCCGAAATTACCATCTCTTTTAAGGGTCTGAGCGGTGGTGCAGTGGGTTAAAGGCGTTCCTGTTATGCCAGTTGCTGGAAGGCTTCTGTGCTGGCTAGGGTTCGAGTCTCCTGGTGGGAAAGTGTTCTAAAGTTGTATAACTTCACTCTCGTGTTTAGGAGAGTTGTGCATCAAGCATAGACACAGTGTTCTCCCATATTAACAGGGACTTGATGAAAAACGTAAAAATGACCCCTCACTTGCTCTAGTGCTCTTGGGAGATGGTGGTCTTTGGTGTGTATAAATACTGAAATTACCATCTCTTTTAAGGGTCTGAGTGGTGTGCAGTGGGTTAAAGGCGTACCTGTTATGCCAGTTGCTGGAAGGCTTCTGTGCTGGCTAGGGTTCGAGTCTCCTGGTGGGAAAGTGTTCTAAAGTTGTATACTTCACTCTCGTGTTTAGGAGAGTTGTGCATCAAGCATAGACACAGTGTTCTCCCATATTAACAGGGACTTGATGAAAAACGTAAAAATGACCCCTCACTTGCTCTAGTGCTCTTGGGAGATGGTGGTCTTTGGTGTTATAAATACTCCGAAATTACCATCTCTTTTAAGGGTCTGAGCGGTGGTGCAGTGGGTTAAAGGCGTACCTGTTATGCCAGTTGCTGGAAGGCTTCTGTGCTGGCTAGGGTTCGAGTCTCCTGGTGGGAAAGTGTTCTAAAGTTGTATAACTTCACTCTCGTGTTTAGGAGAGTTGTGCATCAAGCATAGACACAGTGTTCTCCCATATTAACAGGGACTTGATGAAAAACGTAAAAATGACCCCTCACTTGCTCTAGTGCTCTTGGGAGATGGTGGTCTTTGGTGTGTATAAATACTCCGAAATTACCATCTCTTTTAAGGGTCTGAGTGGTGGTGCAGTGGGTTAAAGGCATACCTGTTATGCCAGTTGCTGGAAGGCTTCTGTGCTGGCTAGGGTTCGAGTCTCCTGGTGGGAAAGTGTTCTAAAGTTGTATAACTTCACTCTCGTGTTTAGGAGAGTTGTGCATCAAGCATAGACACAGTGTTCTCCCATATTAACAGGGACTTGATGAAAAACGTAAAAATGACCCCTCACTTGCTCTAGTGCTCTTGGGAGATGGTGGTCTTTGGGTGTATAAATACTCCGAAATTACCATCTTTTAAGGGTCTGAGTGGTGTGCAGTGGGTTAAAGGCGTACCTGTTATGCCAGTTGCTGGAAGGCTTCTGTGCTGGCTAGGGTTCGAGTCTCCTGGTGGGAAAGTGTTCTAAAGTTGTATAACTTCACTCTCGTGTTTAGGAGAGTTGTGCATCAAGCATAGACACAGTGTTCTCCCATATTAACAGGGACTTGATGAAAAACGTAAAAATGACCCCTCACTTGCTCTAGTGCTCTTGGGAGATGGTGGTCTTTGGTGTTATAAATACTCCGAAATTACCATCTCTTTTAAGGGTCTGAGCGGTGGTGCAGTGGGTTAAAGGCGTACCTGTTATGCCAGTTGCTGGAAGGCTTCTGTGCTGGCTAGGGTTCGAGTCTCCGGTGGGAAAGTGTTCTAAAGTTGTATAACTTCACTCTCGTGTTTAGGAGAGTTGTGCATCAAGCATAGACACAGTGTTCTCCCATATTAACAGGGACTTGATGAAAAACGTAAAAATGACCCCTCACTTGCTCTAGTGCTCTTGGGAGATGGTGGTCTTTGGTGTGTATAAATACTCCGAAATTACCATCTTTTAAGGGTCTGAGTGGTGGTGCAGTGGTTAAAGGCGTACCTGTTATGCAGTTGCTGGAAGGCTTCTGTGCTGGCTAGGGTTCGAGTCTCCTGGTGGGAAAGTGTTCTAAAGTTGTATAACTTCACTCTCGTGTTTAGGAGAGTTGTGCATCAAGCATAGACACAGTGTTCTCCCATATTAACAGGGACTTGATGAAAAACGTAAAAATGACCCCTCACTTGCTCTAGTGCTCTTGGGAGATGGTGGTCTTTGGTGTGTATAAATACTCCGAAATTACCATCCTTTTAAGGGTCTGAGCGGTGGTGCAGTGGGTTAAAGGGTACCTGTTATGCCAGTTGCTGGAAGGCTTCTGTGCTGGCTAGGGTTCGAGTCTCCTGGTGGGAAAGTGTTCTAAAGTTGTATAACTTCACTCTCGTGTTTAGGAGAGTTGTGATCAAGCATAGACACAGTGTTCTCCCATATTAACAGGGACTTGATGAAAAACGTAAAAATGACCCCTCACTTGCTCTAGTGCTCTTGGGAGATGGTGGTCTTTGGTGTGTATAAATACTCCGAAATTACCATCTCTTTTAAGGGTCTGAGCGGTGGTGCAGTGGGTTAAAGGTGTACCTGTTATGCCAGTTGCTGGAAGGCTTCTGTGCTGGCTAGGGTTCGAGTCTCCTGGTGGGAAAGTGTTCTAAAGTTGTATAACTTCACTCTCGTGTTTAGGAGAGTTGTGCATCAAGCATAGACACAGTGTTCTCCCATATTAACAGGGACTTGATGAAAAACGTAAAAATGACCCCTCACTTGCTCTAGTGCTCTTGGGAGATGGTGGTCTTTGGTGTGTATAAATACTCCGAAATTACCATCTCTTTTAAGGGTCTGAGCGGTGGTGCAGTGGGTTAAAGGCGTCCTGTTATGCCAGTTGCTGGAAGGCTTCTGTGCTGGCTAGGGTTCGAGTCTCCTGGTGGGAAAGTGTTCTAAAGTTGTATAACTTCACTCTCGTGTTTAGGAGAGTTGTGCATCAAGCATAGACACAGTGTTCTCCCATATTAACAGGGACTTGATGAAAAACGTAAAAATGACCCCTCACTTGCTCTAGTGCTCTTGGGAGAGTGGTCTTTGGTGTGTATAAATACTCCGAAATTACCATCTCTTTTAAGGGTCTGAGTGGTGGTGCATTGGGTTAAAGGCGTACCTGTTATGCCAGTTGCTGGAAGGCTTCTGTGCTGGCTAGGGTTCGAGTCTCCTGGTGGAAAGTGTTCTAAAGTTGTATAACTTCACTCTCGTGTTTAGGAGAGTTGTGCATCAAGCATAGACACAGTGTTCTCCCATATTAACAGGGACTTGATGAAAAACGTAAAAATGACCCCTCACTTGCTCTAGTGCTCTTGGGAGATGGTGGTCTTTGGTGTGTATAAATACTCCGAAATTACCATCTCTTTTAAGGGTCTGAGCGGTGGTGCAGTGGGTTAAAGGCGTACCTGTTATGCCAGTTGCTGGAAGGCTTCTGTGCTGGCTAGGGTTCGAGTCTCCTGGTGGGAAAGTGTTCTAAAGTTGTATAACTTCACTCTCGTGTTTAGGAGAGTTGTGCATCAAGCATAGACACAGTGTTCTCCCATATTAACAGGGACTTGATGAAAAACGTAAAAATGACCCCTCACTTGCTCTAGTGCTCTTGGGAGATGGTGGTCTTTGGTGTGTATAAATACTCCGAAATTACCATCTCTTTAAGGGTCTGAGCAGTGGTGCAGTGGGTTAAAGGCGTACCTGTTATGCCAGTTGCTGGAAGGCTTCTGTGCTGGCTAGGGTTCGAGTCTCCTGGTGGGAAAGTGTTCTAAAGTTGTATAACTTCACTCTCGTGTTTAGGAGATTGTGCATCAAGCATAGACACAGTGTTCTCCCATATTAACAGGGACTTGATGAAAAACGTAAAAATGACCCCTCACTTGCTCTAGTGCTCTTGGGAGATGGTGGTCTTTGGTGTGTATAAATACTCCGAAATTACCATCTCTTTTAAGGGTCTGAGTGGTGTGCAGTGGGTTAAGGCGTACCTGTTATGCCAGTTGCTGGAAGGCTTCTGTGCTGGCTAGGGTTCGAGTCTCCTGGTGGGAAAGTGTTCTAAAGTTGTATAACTTCACTCTCGTGTTTAGGAGAGTTGTGCATCAAGCATAGACACAGTGTTCTCCCATATTAACAGGGACTTGATGAAAAACGTAAAAATGACCCCTCACTTGCTCTAGTGCTCTTGGGAGATGGTGGTCTTTGTGTATAAATACTCCGAAATTACCATCTCTTTTAAGGTCTGAGCGGTGGTGCAGTGGGTTAAAGGTGTCTGTTATGCCAGTTGCTGGAAGGCTTCTGTGCTGGCTAGGGTTCGAGTCTCCTGGTGGGAAAGTGTTCTAAAGTTGTATAACTTCACTCTCGTGTTTAGGAGAGTTGTGCATCAAGCATAGACACAGTGTTCTCCCATATTAACAGGGACTTGATGAAAAACGTAAAAATGACCCCTCACTTGCTCTAGTGCTCTTGGGAGATGGTGGTCTTTGGTGTGTATAAATACTCCGAAATTACCATCTCTTTTAAGGGTCTGAGCGGTGGTGCAGTGGGTTAAAGGGTCCTGTTATGCCAGTTGCTGGAAGGCTTCTGTGCTGGCTAGGGTTCGAGTCTCCAGGTGGGAAAGTGTTCTAAAGTTGTATAACTTCACTCTCGTGTTTAGGAGAGTTGTGATCAAGCATAGACACAGTGTTCCCCATATTAACAGGGACTTGATGAAAAACGTAAAAATGACCCCTCACTTGCTCTAGTGCTCTTGGGAGATGGTGGTCTTTGGTGTGTATAAATACTCCGAAATTACCATCTCTTTTAAGGGTCTGAGCGTGGTGCAGTGGGTTAAAGGTGTACCTGTTATGCCAGTTGCTGGAAGGCTTCTGTGCTGGCTAGGGTTCGAGTCTCCTGGTGGGAAAGTGTTCTAAAGTTGTATAACTTCACTCTCGTGTTTAGGAGATTGTGCATCAAGCATAGACACAGTGTTCTCCCATATTAACAGGGACTTGATGAAAAACGTAAAAATGACCCCTCACTTGCTCTAGTGCTCTTGGGAGATGGTGGTCTTTGGTGTGTATAAATACTCCGAAATTACCATCTCTTTTAAGGGTCTGAGCGGTGGTGCAGTGGGTTAAAGGCGTACCTGTTATGCCAGTTGCTGGAAGGCTTCTGTGCTGGCTAGGGTTCGAGTCTCCTGGTGGGAAAGTGTTCTAAAGTTGTATAACTTCACTCTCGTGTTTAGGAGAGTTGTGCATCAAGCATAGACACAGTGTTCTCCCATATTAACAGGGACTTGATGAAAAACGTAAAAATGACCCCTCACTTGCTCTAGTGCTCTTGGGAGATGGTGGTCTTTGGTGTGTATAAATACTCCGAAATTACCATCTCTTTTAAGGGTCTGAGTGGTGGTGCAGTGGGTTAAAGGCGTACCTGTTATGCCAGTTGCTGGAAGGCTTCTGTGCTGGCTAGGGTTCGAGTCTCCTGGTGGGAAAGTGTTCTAAAGTTGTATAACTTCACTCTCGTGTTTAGGAGATTGTGCATCAAGCATAGACACAGTGTTCTCCCATATTAACAGGGACTTGATGAAAAACGTAAAAATGACCCCTCACTTGCTCTAGTGCTCTTGGGAGATGGTGGTCTTTGGTGTGTATAAATACTCCGAAATTACCATCTCTTTTAAGGGTCTGAGCGGTGGTGCAGTGGGTTAAAGGCGTACCTGTTATGCCAGTTGCTGGAACTTCTGTGCTGGCTAGGGTTCGAGTCTCCTGGTGGGAAAGTGTTCTAAAGTTGTATAACTTCACTCTCGTGTTTAGGAGAGTTGTGATCAAGCATAGACACAGTGTTCTCCCATATTAACAGGGACTTGATGAAAAACGTAAAAATGACCCCTCACTTGCTCTAGTGCTCTTGGGAGATGGTGGTCTTTGGTGTGTATAAATACTCCGAAATTACCATCTCTTTAAGGGTCTGAGTGTGTGCAGTGGGTTAAAGGCGTACCTGTTATGCCAGTTGCTGGAAGGCTTCTGTGCTGGCTAGGGTTCGAGTCTCCTGGTGGGAAAGTGTTCTAAAGTTGTATAACTTCACTCTCGTGTTTAGGAGAGTTGTGCATCAAGCATAGACACAGTGTTCCCCATATTAACAGGGACTTGATGAAAAACGTAAAAATGACCCCTCACTTGCTCTAGTGCTCTTGGGAGATGGTGGTCTTTGGTGTGTATAAATACTCCGAAATTACCATCTCTTTTAAGGGTCTGAGCTGGTGCAGTGGGTTAAAGGCGTACCTGTTATGCCAGTTGCTGGAAGGCTTCTGTGCTGGCTAGGGTTCGAGTCTCCTGGGGGAAAGTGTTCTAAAGTTGTATACTTCACTCTCGTGTTTAGGAGAGTTGTGCATCAAGCATAGACACAGTGTTCTCCCATATTAACAGGGACTTGATGAAAAACGTAAAAATGACCCCTCACTTGCTCTAGTGCTCTTGGGAGATGGTGGTCTTTGGTGTATAAATACTCCGAAATTACCATCTCTTTAAGGGTCTGAGCGGTGGTGCAGTGGGTTAAAGGCGTACCTGTTATGCCAGTTGCTGGAAGGCTTCTGTGCTGGCTAGGGTTCGAGTCTCCTGGGGAAAGTGTTCTAAAGTTGTATAACTTCACTCTCGTGTTTAGGAGAGTTGTGCATCAAGCATAGACACAGTGTTCTCCCATATTAACAGGGACTTGATGAAAAACGTAAAAATGACCCCTCATAGTGCTCTTGGGAGATGGTGGTCTTTGTGTGTATAAATACTCCGAAATTACCATCTCTTTAAGGGTCTGAGCGTGGTGCAGTGGGTTAAAGGCATACCTGTTATGCCAGTTGCTGGAAGGCTTCTGTGCTGGCTAGGGTTCGAGTCTCCTGGTGGAAAGTGTTCTAAAGTTGTATAACTTCACTCTCGTGTTTAGGAGAGTTGTGCATCAAGCATAGACACAGTGTTCTCCCATATTAACAGGGACTTGATGAAAAACGTAAAAATGACCCCTCACTTGCTCTAGTGCTCTTGGGAGATGGTGGTCTTTGGTGTGTATAAATACTCCGAAATTACCATCTCTTTAAGGGTCTGAGCGGTGGTGCAGTGGGTTAAAGGTGTACCTGTTATGCCAGTTGCTGGAAGGCTTCTGTGCTGGCTAGGGTTCGAGTCTCCAGGTGGGAAAGTGTTCTAAAGTTGTATAACTTCACTCTCGTGTTTAGGAGAGTTGTGATCAAGCATAGACACAGTGTTCCCCATATTAACAGGGACTTGATGAAAAACGTAAAAATGACCCCTCACTTGCTCTAGTGCTCTTGGGAGATGGTGGTCTTTGGTGTGTATAAATACTCCGAAATTACCATCTCTTTTAAGGGTCTGAGCGGTGGTGCAGTGGGTTAAAGGTGTACCTGTTATGCCAGTTGCTGGAAGGCTTCTGTGCTGGCTAGGGTTCGAGTCTCCTGGTGGGAAAGTGTTCTAAAGTTGTATAACTTCACTCTCGTGTTTAGGAGAGTTGTGCATCAAGCATAGACACAGTGTTCTCCCATATTAACAGGGACTTGATGAAAAACGTAAAAATGACCCCTCACTTGCTCTAGTGCTCTTGGGAGATGGTGGTCTTTGGTGTGTATAAATACTCCGAAATTACCATCTCTTTTAAGGGTCTGAGCGGTGGTGCAGTGGTTAAAGGCGTACCTGTTATGCCAGTTGCTGGAAGGCTTCTGTGCTGGCTAGGGTTCGAGTCTCCTGGTGGGAAAGTGTTCTAAAGTTGTATAACTTCACTCGTGTTTAGGAGAGTTGTGCATCAAGCATAGACACAGTGTTCTCCCATATTAACAGGGACTTGATGAAAAACGTAAAAATGACCCCTCACTTGCTCTAGTGCTCTTGGGAGATGGTGGTCTTTGGTGTGTAAATACTCCGAAATTACCATCTCTTTAAGGGTCTGAGTGGTGGTGCAGTGGGTTAAAGGCGTACCTGTTATGCCAGTTGCTGAAGGCTTCTGTGCTGGCTAGGGTTCGAGTCTCCTGGTGGAAAGTGTTCTAAAGTTGTATAACTTCACTCTCGTGTTTAGGAGAGTTGTGCATCAAGCATAGACACAGTGTTCTCCCATATTAACAGGGACTTGATGAAAAACGTAAAAATGACCCCTCACTTGCTCTAGTGCTCTTGGGAGATGGTGGTCTTTGGTGTGTATAAATACTCCGAAATTACCATCCTTTAAGGGTCTGAGCGGTGGTGCAGTGGGTTAAAGGCGTACCTGTTATCCAGTTGCTGGAAGGCTTCTGTGCTGGCTAGGGTTCGAGTCTCCTGGTGGGAAAGTGTTCTAAAGTTGTATAACTTCACTCTCGTGTTTAGGAGAGTTGTGCATCAAGCATAGACACAGTGTTCTCCCATATTAACAGGGACTTGATGAAAAACGTAAAAATGACCCCTCACTTGCTCTAGTGCTCTTGGGAGATGGTGGTCTTTGGTGTGTATAAATACTCCGAAATTACCATCTCTTTAAGGGTCTGAGCAGTGGTGCAGTGGGTTAAAGGCGTACCTGTTATGCCAGTTGCTGGAAGGCTTCTGTGCTGGCTAGGGTTCGAGTCTCCTGGTGGGAAAGTGTTCTAAAGTTGTATAACTTCACTCTCGTGTTTAGGAGATTGTGCATCAAGCATAGACACAGTGTTCTCCCATATTAACAGGGACTTGATGAAAAACGTAAAAATGACCCCTCACTTGCTCTAGTGCTCTTGGGAGATGGTGGTCTTTGGTGTGTATAAATACTCCGAAATTACCATCTCTTTTAAGGGTCTGAGTGGTGGTGCAGTGGGTTAAAGGCGTACCTGTTATGCCAGTTGCTGGAAGGCTTCTGTGCTGGCTAGGGTTCGAGTCTCCTGGTGGGAAAGTGTTCTAAAGTTGTATAACTTCACTCTCGTGTTTAGGAGAGTTGTGCATCAAGCATAGACACAGTGTTCTCCCATATTAACAGGGACTTGATGAAAAACGTAAAAATGACCCCTCACTTGCTCTAGTGCTCTTGGGAGATGGTGGTCTTTGGTGTGTATAAATACTCCGAAATTACCATCTCTTTTAAGGTCTGAGCGGTGGTGCAGTGGGTTAAAGGTGTACCTGTTATGCCAGTTGCTGGAAGGCTTCTGTGCTGGCTAGGGTTCGAGTCTCCTGGTGGGAAAGTGTTCTAAAGTTGTATAACTTCACTCTCGTGTTTAGGAGAGTTGTGATCAAGCATAGACACAGTGTTCTCCCATATTAACAGGGACTTGATGAAAAACGTAAAATGACCCCTCACTTGCTCTAGTGCTCTTGGGAGATGGTGGTCTTTGGTGTGTATAAATACTCCGAAATTACCATCTCTTTTAAGGGTCTGAGCGGTGGTGCAGTGGGTTAAAGGTGTCCTGTTATGCCAGTTGCTGGAAGGCTTCTGTGCTGGCTAGGGTTCGAGTCTCCAGGTGGGAAAGTGTTCTAAAGTTGTATAACTTCACTCTCGTGTTTAGGAGAGTTGTGATCAAGCATAGACACAGTGTTCCCCATATTAACAGGGACTTGATGAAAAACGTAAAAATGACCCCTCACTTGCTCTAGTGCTCTTGGGAGATGGTGGTCTTTGGTGTGATAAATACTCCGAAATTACCATCTCTTTTAAGGTCTGAGCGGGTGCAGTGGGTTAAAGGTGTACCTGTTATGCCAGTTGCTGGAAGGCTTCTGTGCTGGCTAGGGTTCGAGCCTGGTGGGAAAGTGTTCTAAAGTTGTATAACTTCACTCTCGTGTTTAGGAGAGTTGTGCATCAAGCATAGACACAGTGTTCTCCCATATTAACAGGGACTTGATGAAAAACGTAAAAATGACCCCTCACTTGCTCTAGTGCTCTTGGGAGATGGTGGTCTTTGGTGTGTATAAATACTCCGAAATTACCATCTCTTTTAAGGGTCTGAGCGGTGGTGCAGTGGTTAAAGGCGTACCTGTTATGCCAGTTGCTGGAAGGCTTCTGTGCTGGCTAGGGTTCGAGTCTCCTGGTGGGAAAGTGTTCTAAAGTTGTATAACTTCACTCTCGTGTTTAGGAGAGTTGTGCATCAAGCATAGACACAGTGTTCTCCCATATTAACAGGGACTTGATGAAAAACGTAAAAATGACCCCTCACTTGCTCTAGTGCTCTTGGGAGATGGTGGTCTTTGGTGTGTAAATACTCCGAAATTACCATCTCTTTTAAGGGTCTGAGTGGTGTGCAGTGGGTTAAAGGCGTACCTGTTATGCCAGTTGCTGGAAGGCTTCTGTGCTGGCTAGGGTTCGAGTCTCCTGGTGGGAAAGTGTTCTAAAGTTGTATAACTTCACTCTCGTGTTTAGGAGAGTTGTGCATCAAGCATAGACACAGTGTTCTCCCATATTAACAGGGACTTGATGAAAAACGTAAAAATGACCCCTCACTTGCTCTAGTGCTCTTGGGAGATGGTGGTCTTTGTGTTATAAATACTCCGAAATTACCATCTCTTTTAAGGGTCTGAGCGGTGGTGCAGTGGGTTAAGGCGTCCTGTTATGCCAGTTGCTGGAAGGCTTCTGTGCTGGCTAGGGTTCGAGTCTCCAGGTGGGAAAGTGTTCTAAAGTTGTATAACTTCACTCTCGTGTTTAGGAGAGTTGTGATCAAGCATAGACACAGTGTTCTCCCATATTAACAGGGACTTGATGAAAAACGTAAAAATGACCCCTCACTTGCTCTAGTGCTCTTGGGAGATGGTGGTCTTTGGTGTGTATAAATACTCCGAAATTACCATCTCTTTTAAGGGTCTGAGTGGTGTGCAGTGGGTTAAAGGCGTACCTGTTATGCCAGTTGCTGGAAGGCTTCTGTGCTGGCTAGGGTTCGAGTCTCCTGGTGGGAAAGTGTTCTAAAGTTGTATAACTTCACTCTCGTGTTTAGGAGAGTTGTGCATCAAGCATAGACACAGTGTTCCCCATATTAACAGGGACTTGATGAAAAACGTAAAAATGACCCCTCACTTGCTCTAGTGCTCTTGGGAGATGGTGGTCTTTGGTGTGTATAAATACTCCGAAATTACCATCTCTTTTAAGGGTCTGAGCAGTGGTGCAGTGGGTTAAAGGCGTACCTGTTATGCCAGGCTGGAAGGCTTCTGTGCTGGCTAGGGTTCGAGTCTCCTGGTGGGAAAGTGTTCTAAAGTTGTATAACTTCACTCTCGTGTTTAGGAGAGTTGTGCATCAAGCATAGACACAGTGTTCTCCCATATTAACAGGGACTTGATGAAAAACGTAAAAATGACCCCTCACTTGCTCTAGTGCTCTTGGGAGATGGTGGTCTTTGGTTGTATAAATACTCCGAAATTACCATCTCTTTAAGGGTCTGAGCGGTGGTGCAGTGGGTTAAAGGCGTACCTGTTATCCAGTTGCTGGAAGGCTTCTGTGCTGGCTAGGGTTCGAGTCTCCTGGTGGGAAAGTGTTCTAAAGTTGTATAACTTCACTCTCGTGTTTAGGAGAGTTGTGCATCAAGCATAGACACAGTGTTCTCCCATATTAACAGGGACTTGATGAAAAACGTAAAAATGACCCCTCACTTGCTCTTGGGAGATGGTGGTCTTTGTGTATAAATACTCCGAAATTACCATCTCTTTAAGGGTCTGAGCGTGGTGCAGTGGGTTAAAGGCGTACCTGTTATGCCAGTTGCTGGAAGGCTTCTGTGCTGGCTAGGGTTCGAGTCTCCTGGTGAAAGTGTTCTAAAGTTGTATAACTTCACTCTCGTGTTTAGGAGAGTTGTGCATCAAGCATAGACACAGTGTTCTCCCATATTAACAGGGACTTGATGAAAAACGTAAAAATGACCCCTCACTTGCTCTAGTGCTCTTGGGAGATGGTGGTCTTTGGTGTGTATAAATACTCCGAAATTACCATCTCTTTTAAGGGTCTGAGCGGTGGTGCAGTGGGTTAAAGGTGTCCTGTTATGCCAGTTGCTGGAAGGCTTCTGTGCTGGCTAGGGTTCGAGTCTCCAGGTGGGAAAGTGTTCTAAAGTTGTATAACTTCACTCTCGTGTTTAGGAGAGTTGTGATCAAGCATAGACACAGTGTTCCCCATATTAACAGGGACTTGATGAAAAACGTAAAAATGACCCCTCACTTGCTCTAGTGCTCTTGGGAGATGGTGGTCTTTGGTGTGTATAAATACTCCGAAATTACCATCTCTTTTAAGGTCTGAGCGGTGGTGCAGTGGGTTAAAGGTACCTGTTATGCCAGTTGCTGGAAGGCTTCTGTGCTGGCTAGGGTTCGAGCTCCTGTGGGAAAGTGTTCTAAAGTTGTATAACTTCACTCTCGTGTTTAGGAGAGTTGTGCATCAAGCATAGACACAGTGTTCTCCCATATTAACAGGGACTTGATGAAAAACGTAAAAATGACCCCTCACTTGCTCTAGTGCTCTTGGGAGATGGTGGTCTTTGGTGTGTAAATACTCCGAAATTACCATCTCTTTTAAGGGTCTGAGGTGGTGCAGTGGGTTAAAGGCGTACCTGTTATGCCAGTTGCTGGAAGGCTTCTGTGCTGGCTAGGGTTCGAGTCTCCTGGTGGGAAAGTGTTCTAAAGTTGTATAACTTCACTCTCGTGTTTAGGAGAGTTGTGCATCAAGCATAGACACAGTGTTCTCCCATATTAACAGGGACTTGATGAAAAACGTAAAAATGACCCCTCACTTGCTCTAGTGCTCTTGGGAGATGGTGGTCTTTGGTATGTATAAATACTCCGAAATTACCATCTCTTTAAGGGTCTGAGCGGTGGTGCAGTGGGTTAAAGGCGTACCTGTTATCCAGTTGCTGGAAGGCTTCTGTGCTGGCTAGGGTTCGAGTCTCCTGGTGGGAAAGTGTTCTAAAGTTGTATAACTTCACTCTCGTGTTTAGGAGAGTTGTGCATCAAGCATAGACACAGTGTTCTCCCATATTAACAGGGACTTGATGAAAAACGTAAAAATGACCCCTCACTTGCTCTAGTGCTCTTGGGAGATGGTGGTCTTTGGTGTGTATAAATACTCCGAAATTACCATCTCTTTAAGGGTCTGAGCGGTGGTGCAGTGGGTTAAAGGCGTACCTGTTATGCCAGTTGCTGGAAGGCTTCTGTGCTGGCTAGGGTTCGAGTCTCCTGGTGGGAAAGTGTTCTAAAGTTGTATAACTTCACTCTCGTGTTTAGGAGATTGTGCATCAAGCATAGACACAGTGTTCTCCCATATTAACAGGGACTTGATGAAAAACGTAAAAATGACCCCTCACTTGCTCTAGTGCTCTTGGGAGATGGTGGTCTTTGGTGTGTATAAATACTCCGAAATTACCATCTCTTTTAAGGGTCTGAGTGGTGTGCAGTGGGTTAAAGGCGTACCTGTTATGCCAGTTGCTGGAAGGCTTCTGTGCTGGCTAGGGTTCGAGTCTCCTGGTGGGAAAGTGTTCTAAAGTTGTATAACTTCACTCTCGTGTTTAGGAGAGTTGTGCATCAAGCATAGACACAGTGTTCTCCCATATTAACAGGGACTTGATGAAAAACGTAAAAATGACCCCTCACTTGCTCTAGTGCTCTTGGGAGATGGTGGTCTTTGGTGTGTATAAATACTCCGAAATTACCATCTCTTTTAAGGGTCTGAGCGGTGGTGCAGTGGGTTAAAGGTGTACCTGTTATGCCAGTTGCTGGAAGGCTTCTGTGCTGGCTAGGGTTCGAGTCTCCTGGTGGGAAAGTGTTCTAAAGTTGTATAACTTCACTCTCGTGTTTAGGAGAGTTGTGCATCAAGCATAGACACAGTGTTCTCCCATATTAACAGGGACTTGATGAAAAACGTAAAAATGACCCCTCACTTGCTCTAGTGCTCTTGGGAGATGGTGGTCTTTGGTGTGTATAAATACTCCGAAATTACCATCTCTTTTAAGGGTCTGAGCGGTGGTGCAGTGGGTTAAAGGGTTACCTGTTATGCCAGTTGCTGGAAGGCTTCTGTGCTGGCTAGGGTTCGAGTCTCCTGGTGGGAAAGTGTTCTAAAGTTGTATAACTTCACTCTCGTGTTTAGGAGAGTTGTGATCAAGCATAGACACAGTGTTCTCCCATATTAACAGGGACTTGATGAAAAACGTAAAAATGACCCCTCACTTGCTCTAGTGCTCTTGGGAGATGGTGGTCTTTGTGTGTATAAATACTCCGAAATTACCATCTCTTTTAAGGGTCTGAGCGGTGTGCAGTGGGTTAAAGGTGTACCTGTTATGCCAGTTGCTGGAAGGCTTCTGTGCTGGCTAGGGTTCGAGTCTCCTGGTGGGAAAGTGTTCTAAAGTTGTATAACTTCACTCTCGTGTTTAGGAGATTGTGCATCAAGCATAGACACAGTGTTCTCCCATATTAACAGGGACTTGATGAAAAACGTAAAAATGACCCCTCACTTGCTCTAGTGCTCTTGGGAGATGGTGGTCTTTGGTGTGTATAAATACTCCGAAATTACCATCTTTTAAGGGTCTGAGCGGTGGTGCAGTTAAAGGCGTACCTGTTATGCCAGTTGCTGGAAGGCTTCTGTGCTGGCTAGGGTTCGAGTCTCCTGGTGGGAAAGTGTTCTAAAGTTGTATAACTTCACTCTCGTGTTTAGGAGAGTTGTGCATCAAGCATAGACACAGTGTTCTCCATATTAACAGGGACTTGATGAAAAACGTAAAAATGACCCCTCACTTGCTCTAGTGCTCTTGGGAGATGGTGGTCTTTGGTGTGTATAAATACTCCGAAATTACCATCTCTTTTAAGGGTCTGAGTGGTGTGCAGTGGGTTAAAGGCGTACCTGTTATGCCAGTTGCTGGAAGGCTTCTGTGCTGGCTAGGGTTCGAGTCTCCTGGTGGGAAAGTGTTCTAAAGTTGTATAACTTCACTCTCGTGTTTAGGAGAGTTGTGCATCAAGCATAGACACAGTGTTCTCCCATATTAACAGGGACTTGATGAAAAACGTAAAAATGACCCCTCACTTGCTCTAGTGCTCTTGGGAGATGGTGGTCTTTGGTGTGTATAAATACTCCGAAATTACCATCTCTTTTAAGGGTCTGAGCGGTGGTGCAGTGGGTTAAAGGCGTTACCTGTTATGCAGTTGCTGGAAGGCTTCTGTGCTGGCTAGGGTTCGAGTCTCCAGGTGGGAAAGTGTTCTAAAGTTGTATAACTTCACTCTCGTGTTTAGGAGAGTTGTGATCAAGCATAGACACAGTGTTCTCCCATATTAACAGGGACTTGATGAAAAACGTAAAAATGACCCCTCACTTGCTCTAGTGCTCTTGGGAGATGGTGGTCTTTGGTGTGTATAAATACTCCGAAATTACCATCTCTTTAAGGGTCTGAGTGGTGTGCAGTGGGTTAAAGGCGTACCTGTTATGCCAGTTGCTGGAAGGCTTCTGTGCTGGCTAGGGTTCGAGTCTCCTGGGGGAAAGTGTTCTAAAGTTGTATAACTTCACTCTCGTGTTTAGGAGAGTTGTGCATCAAGCATAGACACAGTGTTCCCCATATTAACAGGGACTTGATGAAAAACGTAAAAATGACCCCTCACTTGCTCTAGTGCTCTTGGGAGATGGTGGTCTTTGTGTGTATAAATACTCCGAAATTACCATCTCTTTTAAGGGTCTGAGGTGGTGCAGTGGGTTAAAGGCGTACCTGTTATGCCAGTTGCTGGAAGGCTTCTGTGCTGGCTAGGGTTCGAGTCTCCTGGTGGGAAAGTGTTCTAAAGTTGTATAACTTCACTCTCGTGTTTAGGAGAGTTGTGCATCAAGCATAGACACAGTGTTCTCCCATATTAACAGGGACTTGATGAAAAACGTAAAAATGACCCCTCACTTGCTCTAGTGCTCTTGGGAGATGGTGGTCTTTGGTGTGTATAAATACTCCGAAATTACCATCTCTTTAAGGGTCTGAGCGGTGGTGCAGTGGGTTAAAGGCGTACCTGTTATGCCAGTTGCTGGAAGGCTTCTGTGCTGGCTAGGGTTCGAGTCTCCTGGTGGAAAGTGTTCTAAAGTTGTATAACTTCACTCTCGTGTTTAGGAGAGTTGTGCATCAAGCATAGACACAGTGTTCTCCCATATTAACAGGGACTTGATGAAAAACGTAAAAATGACCCCTCACTTGCTCTTGGGAGATGGTGGTCTTTGGTGTGTATAAATACTCCGAAATTACCATCTCTTTAAGGGTCTGAGGTGGTGCAGTGGGTTAAAGGCATACCTGTTATGCCAGTTGCTGGAAGGCTTCTGTGCTGGCTAGGGTTCGAGTCTCCTGGTGGGAAAGTGTTCTAAAGTTGTATAACTTCACTCTCGTGTTTAGGAGAGTTGTGCATCAAGCATAGACACAGTGTTCTCCCATATTAACAGGGACTTGATGAAAAACGTAAAAATGACCCCTCACTTGCTCTAGTGCTCTTGGGAGATGGTGGTCTTTGGTGTGTATAAATACTCCGAAATTACCATCTTTTTAAGGGTCTGAGCGGTGGTGCAGTGGGTTAAAGGGTACCTGTTATGCCAGTTGCTGGAAGGCTTCTGTGCTGGCTAGGGTTCGAGTCTCCTGGTGGGAAAGTGTTCTAAAGTTGTATAACTTCACTCTCGTGTTTAGGAGAGTTGTGCATCAAGCATAGACACAGTGTTCCCCATATTAACAGGGACTTGATGAAAAACGTAAAAATGACCCCTCACTTGCTCTAGTGCTCTTGGGAGATGGTGGTCTTTGGTGTGTATAAATACTCCGAAATTACCATCTCTTTTAAGGTCTGAGCGGTGGTGCAGTGGGTTAAAGGTACCTGTTATGCCAGTTGCTGGAAGGCTTCTGTGCTGGCTAGGGTTCGAGCTCCTGGTGGGAAAGTGTTCTAAAGTTGTATAACTTCACTCTCGTGTTTAGGAGAGTTGTGCATCAAGCATAGACACAGTGTTCTCCCATATTAACAGGGACTTGATGAAAAACGTAAAAATGACCCCTCACTTGCTCTAGTGCTCTTGGGAGATGGTGGTCTTTGGTGTGTATAAATACTCCGAAATTACCATCTCTTTTAAGGGTCTGAGCGGTGGTGCAGTGGGTTAAAGGCGTACCTGTTATGCCAGTTGCTGGAAGGCTTCTGTGCTGGCTAGGGTTCGAGTCTCCTGGTGGGAAAGTGTTCTAAAGTTGTATAACTTCACTCTCGTGTTTAGGAGAGTTGTGCATCAAGCATAGACACAGTGTTCTCCCATATTAACAGGGACTTGATGAAAAACGTAAAAATGACCCCTCACTTGCTCTAGTGCTCTTGGGAGATGGTGGTCTTTGGTATGTATAAATACTCCGAAATTACCATCTCTTTAAGGGTCTGAGCGGTGGTGCAGTGGGTTAAAGGCGTACCTGTTATGCCAGTTGCTGGAAGGCTTCTGTGCTGGCTAGGGTTCGAGTCTCCTGGTGGAAAGTGTTCTAAAGTTGTATAACTTCACTCTCGTGTTTAGGAGAGTTGTGCATCAAGCATAGACACAGTGTTCTCCCATATTAACAGGGACTTGATGAAAAACGTAAAAATGACCCCTCACTTGCTCTAGTGCTCTTGGGAGATGGTGGTCTTTGGTGTGTATAAATACTCCGAAATTACCATCTCTTTTAAGGGTCTGAGCGGTGGTGCAGTGGGTTAAAGGCGTACCTGTTATGCCAGTTGCTGGAAGGCTTCTGTGCTGGCTAGGGTTCGAGTCTCCAGGTGGGAAAGTGTTCTAAAGTTGTATAACTTCACTCTCGTGTTTAGGAGAGTTGTGCATCAAGCATAGACACAGTGTTCTCCCATATTAACAGGGACTTGATGAAAAACGTAAAAATGACCCCTCACTTGCTCTAGTGCTCTTGGGAGATGGTGGTCTTTGGTGTGTATAAATACTCCGAAATTACCATCTCTTTTAAGGGTCTGAGCGGTGGTGCAGTGGGTTAAAGGCGTACCTGTTATGCCAGTTGCTGGAAGGCTTCTGTGCTGGCTAGGGTTCGAGTCTCCTGGTGGGAAAGTGTTCTAAAGTTGTATAACTTCACTCTCGTGTTTAGGAGAGTTGTGCATCAAGCATAGACACAGTGTTCTCCCATATTAACAGGGACTTGATGAAAAACGTAAAAATGACCCCTCACTTGCTCTAGTGCTCTTGGGAGATGGTGGTCTTTGGTGTGTATAAATACTCCGAAATTACCATCTCTTTTAAGGGTCTGAGTGGTGGTGCAGTGGGTTAAAGGCGTACCTGTTATGCCAGTTGCTGGAAGGCTTCTGTGCTGGCTAGGGTTCGAGTCTCCTGGTGGGAAAGTGTTCTAAAGTTGTATAACTTCACTCTCGTGTTTAGGAGAGTTGTGCATCAAGCATAGACACAGTGTTCTCCCATATTAACAGGGACTTGATGAAAAACGTAAAAATGACCCCTCACTTGCTCTAGTGCTCTTGGGAGATGGTGGTCTTTGGTGTGTATAAATACTCCGAAATTACCATCTCTTTTAAGGGTCTGAGCGGTGGTGCAGTGGGTTAAAGGCGTACCTGTTATCCAGTTGCTGGAAGGCTTCTGTGCTGGCTAGGGTTCGAGTCTCCTGGTGGGAAAGTGTTCTAAAGTTGTATAACTTCACTCTCGTGTTTAGGAGAGTTGTGCATCAAGCATAGACACAGTGTTCTCCCATATTAACAGGGACTTGATGAAAAACGTAAAAATGACCCCTCACTTGCTCTAGTGCTCTTGGGAGATGGTGGTCTTTGGTGTGTATAAATACTCCGAAATTACCATCTCTTTAAGGGTCTGAGCAGTGGTGCAGTGGGTTAAAGGCGTACCTGTTATGCCAGTTGCTGGAAGGCTTCTGTGCTGGCTAGGGTTCGAGTCTCCTGGTGGGAAAGTGTTCTAAAGTTGTATAACTTCACTCTCGTGTTTAGGAGATTGTGCATCAAGCATAGACACAGTGTTCTCCCATATTAACAGGGACTTGATGAAAAACGTAAAAATGACCCCTCACTTGCTCTAGTGCTCTTGGGAGATGGTGGTCTTTGGTGTGTATAAATACTCCGAAATTACCATCTCTTTAAGGGTCTGAGTGGTGGTGCAGTGGGTTAAAGGCGTACCTGTTATGCCAGTTGCTGGAAGGCTTCTGTGCTGGCTAGGGTTCGAGTCTCCTGGTGGGAAAGTGTTCTAAAGTTGTATAACTTCACTCTCGTGTTTAGGAGAGTTGTGCATCAAGCATAGACACAGTGTTCTCCCATATTAACAGGGACTTGATGAAAAACGTAAAAATGACCCCTCACTTGCTCTAGTGCTCTTGGGAGATGGTGGTCTTTGTGTTATAAATACTCCGAAATTACCATCTCTTTTAAGGTCTGAGCGGTGGTGCAGTGGGTTAAAGGGTCTGTTATGCCAGTTGCTGGAAGGCTTCTGTGCTGGCTAGGGTTCGAGTCTCCAGGTGGGAAAGTGTTCTAAAGTTGTATAACTTCACTCTTGTTTAGGAGAGTTGTGATCAAGCATAGACACAGTGTTCTCCCATATTAACAGGGACTTGATGAAAAACGTAAAATGACCCCTCACTTGCTCTAGTGCTCTTGGGAGATGGTGGTCTTTGGTGTGTATAAATACTCCGAAATTACCATCTCTTTTAAGGGTCTGAGCGGTGGTGCAGTGGGTTAAAGGGTTCCTGTTATGCCAGTTGCTGGAAGGCTTCTGTGCTGGCTAGGGTTCGAGTCTCCAGGTGGGAAAGTGTTCTAAAGTTGTATAACTTCACTCTCGTGTTTAGGAGAGTTGTGATCAAGCATAGACACAGTGTTCCCCATATTAACAGGGACTTGATGAAAAACGTAAAAATGACCCTCACTTGCTCTAGTGCTCTTGGGAGATGGTGGTCTTTGGTGTGTATAAATACTCCGAAATTACCATCTCTTTTAAGGTCTGAGCGGTGGTGCAGTGGGTTAAAGGTGTACCTGTTATGCCATTTGCTGGAAGGCTTCTGTGCTGGCTAGGGTTCGAGTCTCCTGGTGGGAAAGTGTTCTAAAGTTGTATAACTTCACTCTCGTGTTTAGGAGATTGTGCATCAAGCATAGACACAGTGTTCTCCCATATTAACAGGGACTTGATGAAAAACGTAAAAATGACCCCTCACTTGCTCTAGTGCTCTTGGGAGATGGTGGTCTTTGGTGTGTATAAATACTCCGAAATTACCATCTCTTTTAAGGGTCTGAGCGGTGGTGCAGTGGTTAAAGGCGTACCTGTTATGCCAGTTGCTGGAAGGCTTCTGTGCTGGCTAGGGTTCGAGTCTCCTGGTGGAAAGTGTTCTAAAGTTGTATAACTTCACTCTCGTGTTTAGGAGAGTTGTGCATCAAGCATAGACACAGTGTTCTCCCATATTAACAGGGACTTGATGAAAAACGTAAAAATGACCCCACACTTGCTCTAGTGCTCTTGGGAGATGGTGGTCTTTGGTGTGTATAAATACTCCGAAATTACCATCTCTTTTAAGGGTCTGAGTGGGTGCAGTGGGTTAAAGGCGTACCTGTTATGCCAGTTGCTGGAAGGCTTCTGTGCTGGCTAGGGTTCGAGTCTCCTGGTGGGAAAGTGTTCTAAAGTTGTATAACTTCACTCTCGTGTTTAGGAGAGTTGTGCATCAAGCATAGACACAGTGTTCTCCCATATTAACAGGGACTTGATGAAAAACGTAAAAATGACCCCTCACTTGCTCTAGTGCTCTTGGGAGATGGTGGTCTTTGGTGTGTATAAATACTCCGAAATTACCATCTCTTTAAGGGTCTGAGCGGTGGTGCAGTGGGTTAAAGGCGTACCTGTTATGCAGTTGCTGGAAGGCTTCTGTGCTGGCTAGGGTTCGAGTCTCCTGGTGGGAAAGTGTTCTAAAGTTGTATAACTTCACTCTCGTGTTTAGGAGAGTTGTGCATCAAGCATAGACACAGTGTTCTCCCATATTAACAGGGACTTGATGAAAAACGTAAAAATGACCCCTCACTTGCTCTAGTGCTCTTGGGAGATGGTGGTCTTTGGTGTGTATAAATACTCCAAAATTACCATCTCTTTAAGGGTCTGAGTGGTGTGCAGTGGGTTAAAGGCGTACCTGTTATGCCAGTTGCTGGAAGGCTTCTGTGCTGGCTAGGGTTCGAGTCTCCTGGGGGAAAGTGTTCTAAAGTTGTATAACTTCACTCTCGTGTTTAGGAGAGTTGTGCATCAAGCATAGACACAGTGTTCCCCATATTAACAGGGACTTGATGAAAAACGTAAAAATGACCCCTCACTTGCTCTAGTGCTCTTGGGAGATGGTGGTCTTTGGTATGTATAAATACTCCGAAATTACCATTCTTTTAAGGGTCT
>NW_027190966.1:5000-21097 GCF_040958095.1 Procambarus clarkii
CTACATACATCTCCAAATGTATATATATATATGTCACCTAAGGCAGGAAGGAACAATCACCACCACCTTCCTCATGGCCCCGCCCCCCCCCCCCCTCCCTCCCTCCCCCACGACCAGTAAGCCTAGCAGTAGTAGTGTGTGACGTCATCACCACCTGGTACGGCCCCCCCTCCCTCCCTCCCTCCCTTCTGGTCCAACTGTCACACATTTTCAAAATGATTTCTCTATTGGGTTTAATTTATAATTATTATATTGCTTAATATATATTAAATAATAACCTCCCTCTCTGTCTGTCTGTCTGTCTGTCTGTCTGTCTCTCTCTCTCTCTCTCTCTCTCTCTCTCTCTCTCTCTCTCTCTCTCTCTCTCTCTCTCTCTCTCTCTCTCTCTCTCTCTCTCTCTCTCTCTCTCTCTCTCTCTCTCTCTCTCTCTCTCTCTCTCTCTCCAATTCAAATTTCTTGAGCCCAAACGTTCGTTAGACACGAATTTCTTGACCCCAGACACGAATTTCATGATCCCAGACACGAATTTCGTGACCCAGACACGAATTTCTTGACCCCAGACACGAATTTCATGATCCCAGACACGAATTTCGTGACCCAGACACGAATTTCTTGACCCCAGACACGAATTTCGTGACCCCCAGACACGAATTTCGTGACAACATACACGAATTTCGTGACCCCAGACACGAATTTCCTGACCCCAGACACGATTTTCGTGACCCAGACACGAATTTCTTGACCCCAGACACGAATTTCGTGACAACAGACACGAATTTCGTGACAACATACACGAATTTCCTGACCCCAGACACGAATTTCGTGACACAGACACGAATTTTTTGATCCCAGACACGAATTTCTTGACCCCAGACACGAATTTCGTGACCCCAGACACGAATTTCGTAACAACAGACACAAATTTCGTGACAATAGACACGAATTTCGTGACCCCAGACACGAATTTCTTGACCCTCAGACACGAATTTCGTGACCCCAGACACGAATTTTTTTACCCCAGACACGAATTTCGTGACAACAGACACGAATTTCGTGACCCCAGACACGAATTTCGTAACAACAGACACGAATTTCGTGACAATAGACACGAATTTCGTGACCCCAGACACGAATTTCTTGACCCTCAGACACGAATTTCGTGACCCCAGACACGAATTTTTTGACCCCAGACACGAATTTCGTAACAATAGACACGAATTTCGTGACAACAGACACGAATTTCGTGACACAGACACGAATTTCTTGCCCCCAAACACGAATTTCGTGACCCCCAGACACGAATTTCGTGACCCCAGACATGAATTTCGTGACACAGACACGAATTTCTTGATCCCAGACACGAATTTCTTGACCCCAGACACGAATTTCGTGACAACAGACACGAATTTCGTGAGCCCAGACACGAATTTCGTAACAACATACACGAATTTCGTGACAACAGACACGAATTTCCTGACCCCAGACACGAATTTCGTGACCCAGACACGAATTTCTTGATCCCAGACACGAATTTCTTGACCCCAGACACGAATTTCTTGATCCCAGACACGAATTTCTTGACCCCCAGACACGAATTTCTTGACCCCCAGACACGAATTTCGTGACCCCCAGACACGAATTTCGTGACAACAGACACCAATTTCGTGACCCCAGACACGAATTTCGTGACCCAACGTTCGTGACACCAAATTTCGTGACCCCAAACGTTGGTGAGAAGGGAAATTGGTGAGAGTATTAAGCTGGTGCAAACTGTAGTTTGGACGAGAGAGAGAGAGTGAGGAAGGTGGTGGGGCAGTCAGCTGATGATGTTGTTGCCACGTTGCTGGCCAGTGGGAGGTGTTGCGGGTATTGGCAGGTGTTTTATGGCCACAGTGTGTCAGTGAAAAGTGTCGCTAGTGACACAGTGTTGTTGCCTGGAGTGTCACTGAGGGTTAATAAAGGGTTGGGAGTGGACATGGACGAAGATGAGCCGTCCACTGTGGCACCACCGCACACACAGTTGAGGTGAGCGCGCCTGGCTACCTCCCTCCGCCCCTCAGCCCCTCAGCCGCCTGCAGTTACACACATTTATGCCTCTCTACCCACCATTCTCGCTCTTATTACGCTCCCCACACCTGCTCAACGTAAGGTGCACGTGTGTAGGTAGGTGTGTGTCACACATGGAGAAGGTAAAGAGGCACTGTTGAAGTAGGAGCAACGAGATAACGAGTCAGGAGAGAGAGATTGAGGGTCCATCTAGTCAGCCACAATGTGGGAAGACTCACCAACAGAAAACGAGAATATTCAAACCCCCCACACTCCACCACCCGACATTTTTCGCCACCTTTACCCGCCCATTTCTCCCAGCCCCGCCCGCCTTCCCCAAACAACAAACACGCCACCAACAAATACACAATCAAAAACCCCACCCACTCCCACCCACCAACCCCCGCCCACTCTCTACACTACGCCCAACCACCACATAACAACCCACACATTGTGCATAAGGCCTCCCTCCCTCTGGTATATAAAGCCAACAACTCCAACTATATAACCTATCTCCACAAATTAAACTCGAATTATTACACCCAGCGACACCCGACAACCCCCCCCCCCTCCCGCCATGCCTCCTCCTCCTCCATCCCACAACAGTTACCTCACTCCACTCTTTCTTTACACCACTACATACATACACCAAGGATTGGGCTACTACATACATCTCCAAATGTATATATATATATTCACCTAAGGCAGGAAGGAACAATCACCACCACCTTCCTCATGGCCCCGCCCCCCCCCCCCCCCTCCCTCCCCCACGACCAGTAAGCCTAGCAGTAGTAGTAGTGTGTGACGTCATCACCACCTGGTACGGCCCCCCCTCCCTCCCTCCCTCCCTTCTGGTCCAACTGTCACACATTTTCAAAATGATTTCTCTATTGGGTTTAATATTTATAATTATTATATTGCTTAATATATATTAAATAATAACCTCCCTCTCTGTCTGTCTGTCTGTCTGTCTGTCTCTCTCTCTCTCTCTCTCTCTCTCTCTCTCTCTCTCTCTCTCTCTCTCTCTCTCTCTCTCTCTCTCTCTCTCTCTCTCTCTCTCTCTCTCTCTCTCTCTCTCTCTCTCTCTCCAATTCAAATTTCTTGAGCCCAAACGTTCGTTAGACACGAATTTCTTGACCCCAGACACGAATTTCATGATCCCAGACACGAATTTCGTGACCCAGACACGAATTTCTTGACCCCAGACACGAATTTCATGATCCCAGACACGAATTTCGTGACCCAGACACGAATTTCTTGACCCCAGACACGAATTTCGTGACCCCCAGACACGAATTTCGTGACAACATACACGAATTTCGTGACCCCAGACACGAATTTCCTGACCCCAGACACGATTTTCGTGACCCAGACACGAATTTCTTGACCCCAGACACGAATTTCGTGACAACAGACACGAATTTCGTGACAACATACACGAATTTCCTGACCCCAGACACGAATTTCGTGACACAGACACGAATTTTTTGATCCCAGACACGAATTTCTTGACCCCAGACACGAATTTCGTGACCCCAGACACGAATTTCGTAACAACAGACACAAATTTCGTGACAATAGACACGAATTTCGTGACCCCAGACACGAATTTCTTGACCCTCAGACACGAATTTCGTGACCCCAGACACGAATTTTTTTACCCCAGACACGAATTTCGTGACAACAGACACGAATTTCGTGACCCCAGACACGAATTTCGTAACAACAGACACGAATTTCGTGACAATAGACACGAATTTCGTGACCCCAGACACGAATTTCTTGACCCTCAGACACGAATTTCGTGACCCCAGACACGAATTTTTTGACCCCAGACACGAATTTCGTAACAATAGACACGAATTTCGTGACAACAGACACGAATTTCGTGACACAGACACGAATTTCTTGCCCCCAAACACGAATTTCGTGACCCCCAGACACGAATTTCGTGACCCCAGACATGAATTTCGTGACACAGACACGAATTTCTTGATCCCAGACACGAATTTCTTGACCCCAGACACGAATTTCGTGACAACAGACACGAATTTCGTGAGCCCAGACACGAATTTCGTAACAACATACACGAATTTCGTGACAACAGACACGAATTTCCTGACCCCAGACACGAATTTCGTGACCCAGACACGAATTTCTTGATCCCAGACACGAATTTCTTGACCCCAGACACGAATTTCTTGATCCCAGACACGAATTTCTTGACCCCCAGACACGAATTTCTTGACCCCCAGACACGAATTTCGTGACCCCCAGACACGAATTTCGTGACAACAGACACCAATTTCGTGACCCCAGACACGAATTTCGTGACCCAACGTTCGTGACACCAAATTTCGTGACCCCAAACGTTGGTGAGAAGGGAAATTGGTGAGAGTATTAAGCTGGTGCAAACTGTAGTTTGGACGAGAGAGAGAGAGTGAGGAAGGTGGTGGGGCAGTCAGCTGATGATGTTGTTGCCACGTTGCTGGCCAGTGGGAGGTGTTGCGGGTATTGGCAGGTGTTTTATGGCCACAGTGTGTCAGTGAAAAGTGTCGCTAGTGACACAGTGTTGTTGCCTGGAGTGTCACTGAGGGTTAATAAAGGGTTGGGAGTGGACATGGACGAAGATGAGCCGTCCACTGTGGCACCACCGCACACACAGTTGAGGTGAGCGCGCCTGGCTACCTCCCTCCGCCCCTCAGCCCCTCAGCCGCCTGCAGTTACACACATTTATGCCTCTCTACCCACCATTCTCGCTCTTATTACGCTCCCCACACCTGCTCAACGTAAGGTGCACGTGTGTAGGTAGGTGTGTGTCACACATGGAGAAGGTAAAGAGGCACTGTTGAAGTAGGAGCAACGAGATAACGAGTCAGGAGAGAGAGATTGAGGGTCCATCTAGTCAGCCACAATGTGGGAAGACTCACCAACAGAAAACGAGAATATTCAAACCCCCCACACTCCACCACCCGACATTTTTCGCCACCTTTACCCGCCCATTTCTCCCAGCCCCGCCCGCCTTCCCCACAAACACGCCCACCAACAAATACACAATCAAAAACCCCACCCACTCCCACCCACCAACCCCCGCCCACTCTCTACACTACGCCCAACCACCACATAACAACCCACACATTGTGCATAAGGCCTCCCTCCCTCTGGTATATAAAGCCAACAACTCCAACTATATAACCTATCTCCACAAATTAAACTCGAATTATTACACCCAGCGACACCCGACAACCCCCCCCCCACTCCCGCCATGCCTCCTCCTCCTCCATCCCACAACAGTTACCTCACTCCACTCTTTCTTTACACCACTACATACATACACCAAGGATTGGGCTACTACATACATCTCCAAATGTATATATATATATGTCACCTAAGGCAGGAAGGAACAATCACCACCACCTTCCTCATGGCCCCGCCCCCCCCCCCCCCCTCCCTCCCCCACGACCAGTAAGCCTAGCAGTAGTAGTAGTGTGTGACGTCATCACCACCTGGTACGGCCCCCCCCCCTCCCTCCCTCCCTTCTGGTCCAACTGTCACACATTTTCAAAATGATTTCTCTATTGGGTTTAATATTTATAATTATTATATTGCTTAATATATATTAAATAATAACCTCCCTCTCTGTCTGTCTGTCTGTCTGTCTGTCTGTCTCTCTCTCTCTCTCTCTCTCTCTCTCTCTCTCTCTCTCTCTCTCTCTCTCTCTCTCTCTCTCTCTCTCTCTCTCTCTCTCTCTCTCTCTCTCTCTCTCTCTCTCTCCAATTCAAATTTCTTGAGCCCAAACGTTCGTTAGACACGAATTTCTTGACCCCAGACACGAATTTCATGATCCCAGACACGAATTTCGTGACCCAGACACGAATTTCTTGACCCCAGACACGAATTTCATGATCCCAGACACGAATTTCGTGACCCAGACACGAATTTCTTGACCCCAGACACGAATTTCGTGACCCCCAGACACGAATTTCGTGACAACATACACGAATTTCGTGACCCCAGACACGAATTTCCTGACCCCAGACACGATTTTCGTGACCCAGACACGAATTTCTTGACCCCAGACACGAATTTCGTGACAACAGACACGAATTTCGTGACAACATACACGAATTTCCTGACCCCAGACACGAATTTCGTGACACAGACACGAATTTTTTGATCCCAGACACGAATTTCTTGACCCCAGACACGAATTTCGTGACCCCAGACACGAATTTCGTAACAACAGACACAAATTTCGTGACAATAGACACGAATTTCGTGACCCCAGACACGAATTTCTTGACCCTCAGACACGAATTTCGTGACCCCAGACACGAATTTTTTTACCCCAGACACGAATTTCGTGACAACAGACACGAATTTCGTGACCCCAGACACGAATTTCGTAACAACAGACACGAATTTCGTGACAATAGACACGAATTTCGTGACCCCAGACACGAATTTCTTGACCCTCAGACACGAATTTCGTGACCCCAGACACGAATTTTTTGACCCCAGACACGAATTTCGTAACAATAGACACGAATTTCGTGACAACAGACACGAATTTCGTGACACAGACACGAATTTCTTGCCCCCAAACACGAATTTCGTGACCCCCAGACACGAATTTCGTGACCCCAGACATGAATTTCGTGACACAGACACGAATTTCTTGATCCCAGACACGAATTTCTTGACCCCAGACACGAATTTCGTGACAACAGACACGAATTTCGTGAGCCCAGACACGAATTTCGTAACAACATACACGAATTTCGTGACAACAGACACGAATTTCCTGACCCCAGACACGAATTTCGTGACCCAGACACGAATTTCTTGATCCCAGACACGAATTTCTTGACCCCAGACACGAATTTCTTGATCCCAGACACGAATTTCTTGACCCCCAGACACGAATTTCTTGACCCCCAGACACGAATTTCGTGACCCCCAGACACGAATTTCGTGACAACAGACACCAATTTCGTGACCCCAGACACGAATTTCGTGACCCAACGTTCGTGACACCAAATTTCGTGACCCCAAACGTTGGTGAGAAGGGAAATTGGTGAGAGTATTAAGCTGGTGCAAACTGTAGTTTGGACGAGAGAGAGAGAGTGAGGAAGGTGGTGGGGCAGTCAGCTGATGATGTTGTTGCCACGTTGCTGGCCAGTGGGAGGTGTTGCGGGTATTGGCAGGTGTTTTATGGCCACAGTGTGTCAGTGAAAAGTGTCGCTAGTGACACAGTGTTGTTGCCTGGAGTGTCACTGAGGGTTAATAAAGGGTTGGGAGTGGACATGGACGAAGATGAGCCGTCCACTGTGGCACCACCGCACACACAGTTGAGGTGAGCGCGCCTGGCTACCTCCCTCCGCCCCTCAGCCCCTCAGCCGCCTGCAGTTACACACATTTATGCCTCTCTACCCACCATTCTCGCTCTTATTACGCTCCCCACACCTGCTCAACGTAAGGTGCACGTGTGTAGGTAGGTGTGTGTCACACATGGAGAAGGTAAAGAGGCACTGTTGAAGTAGGAGCAACGAGATAACGAGTCAGGAGAGAGAGATTGAGGGTCCATCTAGTCAGCCACAATGTGGGAAGACTCACCAACAGAAAACGAGAATATTCAAACCCCCCAGACTCCACCACCCGACATTTTTCGCCACCTTTACCCGCCCATTTCTCCCAGCCCCGCCCGCCTTCCCCACAAACACGCCCACCAACAAATACACAATCAAAAACCCCACCCACTCCCACCCACCAACCCCCGCCCACTCTCTACACTACGCCCAACCACCACATAACAACCCACACATTGTGCATAAGGCCTCCCCTCTGGTATATAAAGCCAACAACTCCAACTATATAACCTATCTCCACAAATTAAACTCGAATTATTACACCCAGCGACACCCGACAACCCCCCACTCCCGCCATGCCTCCTCCTCCTCCATCCCACAACAGTTACCTCACTCCACTCTTTCTTTACACCACTACATACATACACCAAGGATTGGGCTACTACATACATCTCCAAATGTATATATATATATATGTCACCTAAGGCAGGAAGGAACAATCACCACCACCTTCCTCATGGCCCCGCCCCCCCCCCCCCTCCCTCCCCCACGACCAGTAAGCCTAGCAGTAGTAGTAGTGTGTGACGTCATCACCACCTGGTACGGCCCCCCCTCCCTCCCTCCCTCCCTTCTGCTCCAACTGTCACACATTTTCAAAATGATTTCTCTATTGGGTTTAATATTTATAATTATTATATTGCTTAATATATATTAAATAATAACCTCCCTCTCTGTCTGTCTGTCTGTCTCTGTCTCTCTCTCTCTCTCTCCTCTCTCTCTCTCTCTCTCTCCTCTCTCTCTCTCTCTCTCTCCTCTCTCTCTCTCTCTCTCTCTCTCTCTCTCTCTCCAATTCAAATTTCTTGAGCCCAAACGTTCGTTAGACACGAATTTCTTGACCCCAGACACGAATTTCATGATCCCAGACACGAATTTCGTGACCCAGACACGAATTTCTTGACCCCAGACACGAATTTCATGATCCCAGACACGAATTTCGTGACCCAGACACGAATTTCTTGACCCCAGACACGAATTTCGTGACCCCCAGACACGAATTTCGTGACAACATACACGAATTTCGTGACCCCAGACACGAATTTCCTGACCCCAGACACGATTTTCGTGACCCAGACACGAATTTCTTGACCCCAGACACGAATTTCGTGACAACAGACACGAATTTCGTGACAACATACACGAATTTCCTGACCCCAGACACGAATTTCGTGACACAGACACGAATTTTTTGATCCCAGACACGAATTTCTTGACCCCAGACACGAATTTCGTGACCCCAGACACGAATTTCGTAACAACAGACACAAATTTCGTGACAATAGACACGAATTTCGTGACCCCAGACACGAATTTCTTGACCCTCAGACACGAATTTCGTGACCCCAGACACGAATTTTTTTACCCCAGACACGAATTTCGTGACAACAGACACGAATTTCGTGACCCCAGACACGAATTTCGTAACAACAGACACGAATTTCGTGACAATAGACACGAATTTCGTGACCCCAGACACGAATTTCTTGACCCTCAGACACGAATTTCGTGACCCCAGACACGAATTTTTTGACCCCAGACACGAATTTCGTAACAATAGACACGAATTTCGTGACAACAGACACGAATTTCGTGACACAGACACGAATTTCTTGCCCCCAAACACGAATTTCGTGACCCCCAGACACGAATTTCGTGACCCCAGACATGAATTTCGTGACACAGACACGAATTTCTTGATCCCAGACACGAATTTCTTGACCCCAGACACGAATTTCGTGACAACAGACACGAATTTCGTGAGCCCAGACACGAATTTCGTAACAACATACACGAATTTCGTGACAACAGACACGAATTTCCTGACCCCAGACACGAATTTCGTGACCCAGACACGAATTTCTTGATCCCAGACACGAATTTCTTGACCCCAGACACGAATTTCTTGATCCCAGACACGAATTTCTTGACCCCCAGACACGAATTTCTTGACCCCCAGACACGAATTTCGTGACCCCCAGACACGAATTTCGTGACAACAGACACCAATTTCGTGACCCCAGACACGAATTTCGTGACCCAACGTTCGTGACACCAAATTTCGTGACCCCAAACGTTGGTGAGAAGGGAAATTGGTGAGAGTATTAAGCTGGTGTGCAAACTGTAGTTTGGACGAGAGAGAGAGAGTGAGGAAGGTGGTGGGGCAGTCAGCTGATGATGTTGTTGCCACGTTGCTGGCCAGTGGGAGGTGTTGCGGGTATTGGCAGGTGTTTTATGGCCACAGTGTGTCAGTGAAAAGTGTCGCTAGTGACACAGTGTTGTTGCCTGGAGTGTCACTGAGGGTTAATAAAGGGTTGGGAGTGGACATGGACGAAGATGAGCCGTCCACTGTGGCACCACCGCACACACAGTTGAGGTGAGCGCGCCTGGCTACCTCCCTCCGCCCCTCAGCCCCTCAGCCGCCTGCAGTTACACACATTTATGCCTCTCTACCCACCATTCTCGCTCTTATTACGCTCCCCACACCTGCTCAACGTAAGGTGCACGTGTGTAGGTAGGTGTGTGTCACACATGGAGAAGGTAAAGAGGCACTGTTGAAGTAGGAGCAACGAGATAACGAGTCAGGAGAGAGAGATTGAGGGTCCATCTAGTCAGCCACAATGTGGGAAGACTCACCAACAGAAAACGAGAATATTCAAACCCCCCAGACTCCACCACCCGACATTTTTCGCCACCTTTACCCGCCCATTTCTCCCAGCCCCGCCCGCCTTCCCCACAAACACGCCCACCAACAAATACACAATCAAAAACCCCACCCACTCCCACCCACCAACCCCCGCCCACTCTCTACACTACGCCCAACCACTACATAACAACCCACACATTGTGCATAAGGCCTCCCTCCCCTCTGGTATATAAAGCCAACAACTCCAACTATATAACCTATCTCCACAAATTAAACTCAAATTATTACACCCAGCGACACCCGACAACCCCCCCCCACTCCCGCCATGCCTCCTCCTCCTCCATCCCACAACAGTTACCTCACTCCACTCTTTCTTTACACCACTACATACATACACCAAGGATTGGGCTACTACATACATCTCCAAATGTATATATATATATGTCACCTAAGGCAGGAAGGAACAATCACCACCACCTTCCTCATGGCCCCGCCCCCCCCCCCCCTCCCTCCCCCACGACCAGTAAGCCTAGCAGTAGTAGTAGTGTGTGACGTCATCACCACCTGGTACGGCCCCCTCCCTCCCTCCCTCCCTTCTGCTCCAACTGTCACACATTTTCAAAATGATTTCTCTATTGGGTTTAATATTTATAATTATTATATTGCTTAATATATATTAAATAATAACCTCCCTCTCTGTCTGTCTGTCTGTCTCTCTCTCTCTCTCTCTCTCTCTCTCTCTCTCTCTCTCCTCTCTCTCTCTCCTCTCTCTCTCTCTCTCTCTCTCTCTCTCTCTCTCTCTCTCTCCAATTCAAATTTCTTGAGCCCAAACGTTCGTTAGACACGAATTTCTTGACCCCAGACACGAATTTCATGATCCCAGACACGAATTTCGTGACCCAGACACGAATTTCTTGACCCCAGACACGAATTTCATGATCCCAGACACGAATTTCGTGACCCAGACACGAATTTCTTGACCCCAGACACGAATTTCGTGACCCCCAGACACGAATTTCGTGACAACATACACGAATTTCGTGACCCCAGACACGAATTTCCTGACCCCAGACACGATTTTCGTGACCCAGACACGAATTTCTTGACCCCAGACACGAATTTCGTGACAACAGACACGAATTTCGTGACAACATACACGAATTTCCTGACCCCAGACACGAATTTCGTGACACAGACACGAATTTTTTGATCCCAGACACGAATTTCTTGACCCCAGACACGAATTTCGTGACCCCAGACACGAATTTCGTAACAACAGACACAAATTTCGTGACAATAGACACGAATTTCGTGACCCCAGACACGAATTTCTTGACCCTCAGACACGAATTTCGTGACCCCAGACACGAATTTTTTTACCCCAGACACGAATTTCGTGACAACAGACACGAATTTCGTGACCCCAGACACGAATTTCGTAACAACAGACACGAATTTCGTGACAATAGACACGAATTTCGTGACCCCAGACACGAATTTCTTGACCCTCAGACACGAATTTCGTGACCCCAGACACGAATTTTTTGACCCCAGACACGAATTTCGTAACAATAGACACGAATTTCGTGACAACAGACACGAATTTCGTGACACAGACACGAATTTCTTGCCCCCAAACACGAATTTCGTGACCCCCAGACACGAATTTCGTGACCCCAGACATGAATTTCGTGACACAGACACGAATTTCTTGATCCCAGACACGAATTTCTTGACCCCAGACACGAATTTCGTGACAACAGACACGAATTTCGTGAGCCCAGACACGAATTTCGTAACAACATACACGAATTTCGTGACAACAGACACGAATTTCCTGACCCCAGACACGAATTTCGTGACCCAGACACGAATTTCTTGATCCCAGACACGAATTTCTTGACCCCAGACACGAATTTCTTGATCCCAGACACGAATTTCTTGACCCCCAGACACGAATTTCTTGACCCCCAGACACGAATTTCGTGACCCCCAGACACGAATTTCGTGACAACAGACACCAATTTCGTGACCCCAGACACGAATTTCGTGACCCAACGTTCGTGACACCAAATTTCGTGACCCCAAACGTTGGTGAGAAGGGAAATTGGTGAGAGTATTAAGCTGGTGCAAACTGTAGTTTGGACGAGAGAGAGAGAGTGAGGAAGGTGGTGGGGCAGTCAGCTGATGATGTTGTTGCCACGTTGCTGGCCAGTGGGAGGTGTTGCGGGTATTGGCAGGTGTTTTATGGCCACAGTGTGTCAGTGAAAAGTGTCGCTAGTGACACAGTGTTGTTGCCTGGAGTGTCACTGAGGGTTAATAAAGGGTTGGGAGTGGACATGGACGAAGATGAGCCGTCCACTGTGGCACCACCGCACACACAGTTGAGGTGAGCGCGCCTGGCTACCTCCCTCCGCCCCTCAGCCCCTCAGCCGCCTGCAGTTACACACATTTATGCCTCTCTACCCACCATTCTCGCTCTTATTACGCTCCCCACACCTGCTCAACGTAAGGTGCACGTGTGTAGGTAGGTGTGTGTCACACATGGAGAAGGTAAAGAGGCACTGTTGAAGTAGGAGCAACGAGATAACGAGTCAGGAGAGAGAGATTGAGGGTCCATCTAGTCAGCCACAATGTGGGAAGACTCACCAACAGAAAACGAGAATATTCAAACCCCCCAGACTCCACCACCCGACATTTTTCGCCACCTTTACCCGCCCATTTCTCCCAGCCCCGCCCGCCTTCCCCACAAACACGCCCACCAACAAATACACAATCAAAAACCCCACCCACTCCCACCCACCAACCCCCGCCCACTCTCTACACTACGCCCAACCACCACATAACAACCCACACATTGTGCATAAGGCCTCCCCTCTGGTATATAAAGCCAACAACTCCAACTATATAACCTATCTCCACAAATTAAACTCGAATTATTACACCCAGCGACACCCGACAACCCTCCCACTCCCGCCATGCCTCCTCCTCCTCCATCCCACAACAGTTACCTCACTCCACTCTTTCTTTACACCACTACATACATACACCAAGGATTGGGCTACTACATACATCTCCAAATGTATATATATATATATGTCACCTAAGGCAGGAAGGAACAATCACCACCACCTTCCTCATGGCCCCGCCCCCCCCCCCCCCTCCCTCCCCCACGACCAGTAAGCCTAGCAGTAGTAGTAGTGTGTGACGTCATCACCACCTGGTACGGCCCCCCCTCCCTCCCTCCCTCCCTTCTGCTCCAACTGTCACACATTTTCAAAATGATTTCTCTATTGGGTTTAATATTTATAATTATTATATTGCTTAATATATATTAAATAATAACCTCCCTCTCTGTCTGTCTGTCTGTCTCTCTCTCTCTCTCTCTCTCTCTCTCTCTCTCTCTCTCTCTCCTCTCTCTCTCCTCTCCTCTCTCTCTCTCTCTCTCTCTCTCTCTCTCTCTCCAATTCAAATTTCTTGAGCCCAAACGTTCGTTAGACACGAATTTCTTGACCCCAGACACGAATTTCATGATCCCAGACACGAATTTCGTGACCCAGACACGAATTTCTTGACCCCAGACACGAATTTCATGATCCCAGACACGAATTTCGTGACCCAGACACGAATTTCTTGACCCCAGACACGAATTTCGTGACCCCCAGACACGAATTTCGTGACAACATACACGAATTTCGTGACCCCAGACACGAATTTCCTGACCCCAGACACGATTTTCGTGACCCAGACACGAATTTCTTGACCCCAGACACGAATTTCGTGACAACAGACACGAATTTCGTGACAACATACACGAATTTCCTGACCCCAGACACGAATTTCGTGACACAGACACGAATTTTTGATCCCAGACACGAATTTCTTGACCCCAGACACGAATTTCGTGACCCCAGACACGAATTTCGTAACAACAGACACAAATTTCGTGACAATAGACACGAATTTCGTGACCCCAGACACGAATTTCTTGACCCTCAGACACGAATTTCGTGACCCCAGACACGAATTTTTTTACCCCAGACACGAATTTCGTGACAACAGACACGAATTTCGTGACCCCAGACACGAATTTCGTAACAACAGACACGAATTTCGTGACAATAGACACGAATTTCGTGACCCCAGACACGAATTTCTTGACCCTCAGACACGAATTTCGTGACCCCAGACACGAATTTTTTGACCCCAGACACGAATTTCGTAACAATAGACACGAATTTCGTGACAACAGACACGAATTTCGTGACACAGACACGAATTTCTTGCCCCCAAACACGAATTTCGTGACCCCCAGACACGAATTTCGTGACCCCAGACATGAATTTCGTGACACAGACACGAATTTCTTGATCCCAGACACGAATTTCTTGACCCCAGACACGAATTTCGTGACAACAGACACGAATTTCGTGAGCCCAGACACGAATTTCGTAACAACATACACGAATTTCGTGACAACAGACACGAATTTCCTGACCCCAGACACGAATTTCGTGACCCAGACACGAATTTCTTGATCCCAGACACGAATTTCTTGACCCCAGACACGAATTTCTTGATCCCAGACACGAATTTCTTGACCCCCAGACACGAATTTCTTGACCCCCAGACACGAATTTCGTGACCCCCAGACACGAATTTCGTGACAACAGACACCAATTTCGTGACCCCAGACACGAATTTCGTGACCCAACGTTCGTGACACCAAATTTCGTGACCCCAAACGTTGGTGAGAAGGGAAATTGGTGAGAGTATTAAGCTGGTTGTGCAAACTGTAGTTTGGACGAGAGAGAGAGAGTGAGGAAGGTGGTGGGGCAGTCAGCTGATGATGTTGTTGCCACGTTGCTGGCCAGTGGGAGGTGTTGCGGGTATTGGCAGGTGTTTTATGGCCACAGTGTGTCAGTGAAAAGTGTCGCTAGTGACACAGTGTTGTTGCCTGGAGTGTCACTGAGGGTTAATAAAGGGTTGGGAGTGGACATGGACGAAGATGAGCCGTCCACTGTGGCACCACCGCACACACAGTTGAGGTGAGCGCGCCTGGCTACCTCCCTCCGCCCCTCAGCCCCTCAGCCGCCTGCAGTTACACACATTTATGCCTCTCTACCCACCATTCTCGCTCTTATTACGCTCCCCACACCTGCTCAACGTAAGGTGCACGTGTGTAGGTAGGTGTGTGTCACACATGGAGAAGGTAAAGAGGCACTGTTGAAGTAGGAGCAACGAGATAACGAGTCAGGAGAGAGAGATTGAGGGTCCATCTAGTCAGCCACAATGTGGGAAGACTCACCAACAGAAAACGAGAATATTCAAACCCCCCAGACTCCACCACCCGACATTTTTCGCCACCTTTACCCGCCCATTTCTCCCAGCCCCGCCCGCCTTCCCCACAAACACGCCCACCAACAAATACACAATCAAAAACCCCACCCACTCCCACCCACCAACCCCCGCCCACTCTCTACACTACGCCCAACCACCACATAACAACCCACACATTGTGCATAAGGCCTCCCCTCTGGTATATAAAGCCAACAACTCCAACTATATAACCTATCTCCACAAATTAAACTCGAATTATTACACCCAGCGACACCCGACAACCCCCCCCCCCACTCCCGCCATGCCTCCTCCTCCTCCTCCCACAACAGACCTTCCACTCACACACTCATACATACACAAGGATTGGGCTACTACATACCAAATGTATATATACATGTCACCTAAGGCAAAAAAAACACCAA
>NW_027190967.1:0-21064 GCF_040958095.1 Procambarus clarkii
TGTTTTCTCTTTCAGCGCCTTAGTGTGGAGATCCAGAGAGGAATGGCTCACAGCATCCATGCTTCCTGCCCGCAATCCAAGGAGCTGGATGAGTTTGGGGGTTGTAATATAAATATTATGATTAAATTGTATTTATTTTTTCGTTTCGTTGCCTTATTTATCATTAATTTTTAAATTTTCGGTATAAAAATTTATTTTTGTGTCTATGGATGTCTGTCTGTGTGTTTGTTTGAGTGTCCCTGTGAGTGTTTGGGGGAGTGTTTGTCCGGTTATACCTGTGGGTCCACGAGGCCATCTGTGTCCCCTCAGATGGTCTCCCTTATCACAGTTTTTGTGTATAGATGTGTGTCTGTGTGAGTGTTCGGGTGAGTGTGTGTCCGGTTATACCTGTGAGTCCACGAGGCCATCTGTGTCCCCTCAGATGGTCTTCTTTATCACAGTTTGTGTCTATGGATGCAGGCGATGAGTCACAATAACGCGGCTAAAGTATGTTGACCAGACCACACACTAGAAGGTGAAGGAACGACGACGTTTCGGTAAGTCCTTGACCATTCTCAAGTCGACTGAGAATGTGTCTATGAATGTGTGTCTGGGTGAGTGTCCCTGTGAGTGTCCGGGTGAGTGTGTGTGTTCGGGTATACCTGTGGGTCCACGAGGCAATCTGTGTTCCCTCAGATGGTCTTCCTTATTACAGTTTGTGTCTATGGATGTGTGTCTGAGTGAGTGTCCCTGTGAGTGTCCTGGTGAGTGTGTGTGTGTGTGTGTGTGTGTGTATGTGTGTGTGTGTGTGTGTGTGAGTGTCCGGGTTTATGTGTAGTTTGGTTTCTGGAACCATTTGTGTCCCTCCCTTCAACTCTTTTCCCTTATTCCCACCGTGGGTTCGAATCCCAGGTGATTAGACCTGCCCTAGGTCAATGGATCCAAGGTATCCGTCCGTGGTCCCAACGGATTTCACCTCTTCCCTACTTTACTAGGAGTCAGGCTAATTCCAGCTATCCAGAGAACCTTTCGATACAGAGGCAGCTACAGGAGGGGACCACATAAATTAGTGCCCTGTAGTTACGTAACCGTTCCGACAGGCTCGATCGCAATCTATCCAGATGAGAACACGTTCTCATCCGACTAGACCACGCTGGAGTCGCTGTTTGTCTCAAATTTGGACCCTTTATTTATAGTTAGTATTTTTGGTGTATTAATTGATGTGTATTAATTTGTTAATGACTTAGGTAGAGTGATTTGGGGGGAGAGAGGGGGGGTTGGCGTGTGTAGTGTATTATACGAGATCGTGCTTGGGTTAGTATTCACCATCAACTATTACTAACTTGTAACTAACACAAATTTTTCCACACACTCCGGACCAAAGAGCCAGAGCTCAACCCCCGCAAGTACAACTAGGTGAGTACACACACACACACACACACACACACAGAGGAAGCAGCCCATAACAGCTGTTTAAATCCCTGGTACCTATTTACTGCTAGGTAACAGGAACAACAGGGTGAAAGAAACTGCCCAGTTTCGTTTCTGCCATCACCGGAGGATCGAACACGGACGCTAGGATTACGAGTTGAGAGCGCTGTCTACTCAGCTGTCAGGCCCCGTAGTGCGTGTACTCGTCAAAAACATAATTTGGGAGAGGTTAGGGGAAAGGAATGATGCTTCCTGGGTTGGGGAATTGGTGTGGGGTTAGTCACTCGGTGGCCTTGGACCTGTGGGGGAGGGGGCCGAGGGGGTTGCCAGTTATGAATTTAATGATTGAATTTGTTAAGATAGGGTATTTATGTAAAAGACGCTGTGAAGAGATAGTAACAAAAGTGTTCCTGACTGCTGTAAGGTAGTGAGTAACTGTCTTGTATGTTAGAAAAATGAATGCTTACTAGACAATTACTTTTTCTTTGAAAACATTTTTTTGGAAAATAAATACAAGTTATTTTGTAAACAAAATATGATTATTTTCCTTTAATAAACACACATGAGCACAAATGGTCCTCGGGAGTCAGAGAGATTGAGAATGAACAGCAAAATAGTAACAAAAAATGAGACGATGATGGGATACTATTTAATTCAAACATAAACCTGTTAAGTATGTAAATTACAGTACCACTAAACACGCGTACACGTACATATGTCAATCAATTTACATAAATAAACATTCACTAATATGTTCCTTTAACAATGGACAGATAGATAATTACCATACACGTGTCAGTCCAATTGCAGGTACACATAGACACACATAGCTGCACTTGTCTGTCGCTCCTGACAATAGTAAACATGTAACAAAAAATGTGACAATGATGGGACACTATGTCATTCAAACGTACACACGCTAACATTATAAATTACAGTAACACTAAACACGCGTACATGTATATATGTCATTCAATTTACATAAAAAAAACATTCACTAATATGTTCCTTTTACAATTAACACACAGATAATTACCGTACACATGTCAGTCCAATTGCAGGTACACATAAACACACATAGCTGCACTTGTCTGTCGCTCCTGACAATAGTATACATAGGTATACACACAAAACAGTCCTTTATCAACTAATGTGTGTGTGTGTGTGTATTTATTCCTTGTATTTATTATTTGTGTCTGCAAAATCGAGTTATTAGCTCTTGGACCCCGCCTTTCTAACAAATGTATTTTTCCTCTTTTATATCAACTACATTTATTTCTCACTAACACACACGCATACACACACACACACACAGTGGAAACAGGAGGCCAGACACAGGATACAGAATAGGAGATGAAGAACTTAATGAAACGGACTGAGAGAAAGATCTAGGAGTTGATATCACACCAAACCTGTCTCCTGAAGCATACATAAAAAGAATAACGTCTGCGGCATATGCGAGACTGCCTAACATCAGAACAGCCTTCAGGAATCTGTGTAAGGAATCATTCAGAATCTTGTACACCACATATGTAAGACCAATCCTGGAGTATGCGGCCCCAGCATGGAGTCCGTATCTTGTCAAGCAGAAGATGAAGCAGGAAAAAGTCCAAAGGTATGCCACTAGACTAGTCCCAGAACTAAGAGGCATGAGTTACGAGGAAAGGCTGCGGGAAATGCACCTTACGGCACTGGAAGACAGAAGAGTAAGGGGAGACATGATCACAACCTACACAACCCTCAGAGGAATCGACCGGGTAAACAAGGATAAACTATTCAACACTGGTGGGACGCAAACAAGGGGACACAGGTGGAAACTGAGTACCCACATGAGCCACAGAGACGTTAGAAGTAACTTTTTCAGTGTCAGAGTAGTTAACGGATGGAATGCATTAAGCAGTGATGTGGTGGAGGCTGACTCCATACACAGTTTCAAATGTAGATATGATTGAGCCCAGTAGGCTCAGGAATCTGTACACCAGTTGATTGACAGTTGAGAGGTGGGACCAAAGAACCATAGCTCAACCCCCGCATGCACAAATAGGTGAGTACACACACACACACACGCGAACTAGTAGCCAACTGTCTAAATGGAGAGAGTTTATTGGTTGTAATTCTTAAGGTCCTCGTTCGAATCCCGGTTGACGCAAGAGGAAATCGGCAGATATTCTTTAACCTGATTCACCTGTTCACCTAGCACAAATGTATCCATCAATGTAGCCCTTTATTTATCTATTTATAATTGTCAATCCATCAATCTATCTTCCCATAAACCAACAATTTTTCATTATATACATCTATCTTACTATGTATCCGTCCATCTACTCGACTGTTTATCCATCCATCTACTCATCTGTCTTTTCATCCATCAACTCATCTATGGATCCGTCTATCCGTCAATGTATATATTTATCAATCAACGTATCCATCCATATATCTATCTATTACTATTTATATCTATCTCTCTATCTATTTGTATCCGACGATCCTACTAACTCATTTTCCATTAATCTATCCATTTATCATTCTACTTATCTATCAATCTATTTATTCATCTACTTCTCTTTCCATCTATCCATCTACTCATCTATCTAACCATTAATCTATCTACATACTCCCCACTCCGTCTCCTATCGTTTTCCCAAACTCCCTCCTCCCGTACCGGCTCCTTCTTTTTTCCACCCTCCCGTAACCCTGCTCATCCTCCCTCCTTCTGCCCTTCCCATACCCGCCCCTATTCCATCCCGCCCTTCCCATCGTCTTAACTCTCGGGGCAGTTCTTTACCTTCGTTCTCACTCCTTCCGCCGTTTCTCACTCTCGCCCTCCTTACTGTCTTCCTTCCCTCCCTCCCTCCCGCTGCTAGTCCTTCCCTTCTTACCCTTCCCGTAGTCCTCCCTCCCAGCACCAGTCCTTCTCATCGTCCTCTTACCTCCCCCAGTACCTCCTTCACTCCCTCTTCATCCCTCTTTCACCTCACCTACACCTCTTCTCCTGTTCTCCCTCTTTATACCACCTCTAAATCTCCCGCCCCCCCCACCGGCTTTGTACCTCTTCCCTCTTACAAAAATTAGGATCAATAGGACCAAAATTAAACTACTTTATGTGTTTAATTTAAGGAAATCATTTTTTCTGATTACGAAAAAGTCTTCAACCATCTCCAGTAATAATTCACAATTAACCTTAATTGAATCAACAGGGAGAGAGGGGGGAGGGGTGAGAATAAATAATAATTATTCCAAAATACTTTAACTAAATGTCTACACCTACCATCCTATGTCCGTTCCCTACCTCAGACCATTTCCCCTCTAATTTGGTAAAAATAAGCCTTAATAATATAATAATAAATATATTCAAAAAAATCTGTGGATAGCTACAGCCTCCAGCATATATATATATATATATATATATATATATATATATATATATATATATATATATATATATATATATATATATATATATATATATATATATATATATATATATATATATATATATATATATAAGCCCATAAGCAATCCAGTTGGGATCGCCCCATTGCCGACAAAGTAGCTCCAACATTACTGTAAGCTGCGACAACACCACATGATACTGCCCGACTTAGAGCTGTAGCAGCTCCCCATGCAGAGGACTTGCTATTAGCAACCCCCAATATCAGCTACTAGCACTCGTCTCACCACAGGCCCTCTGAATGGCTGTGGCTCTCCGCCTCACTGCCCGAATCCACACCGAATACAGGGGTTTTGGTGGCGAGGCAGTGGCCGACAGGTACGGACGACATGGCCTTCTCTGCCAAAGGACAGGAGGATGGCATGCAAGACACTGCGATGTTAACGACATTATAAAGAGAAGCCTTATCACGGAAGGTTGTCCAGCAGAGAGAGAGTCCCGTTCCGTATTGCCCCGCAACTCTGATGAGCCTGTTGGTCGCCCAGATGGGATCACGGTGAACCCCTGGAAGAATGGTAGACAGTTATTGTGGGACTACACTTGCGTTTCAACTTTAGGCAACACCTATGTTAACTTCAGTGCTGCTCAGGCAGGAGGTGCTGCCAATCACTGGGAAGCAGCCAAGTCACATAAAAACGGAGACCTTGATCACTACTACAATTTTGTCCCCATTGCCTCAGAGACACTTGGTGCCTGGGGTAAAAGTGCTGCAAGTTTTTTGAAGGAGCTGGGGTCGAAGCTAATTGAAACAACTAGAGACCCTACAGCCGTCAGTTTTCTCTTTCAGCGCCTTAGTGTGGAGATCCAGAGAGGAATGGCTCACAGCATCCATGCTTCCTGCCCGCAATCCAAGGAGCTGGATGAGTTTGGGGGTTGTAATATAAATATTATGATTAAATTGTATTTATTTTTTCGTTTCGTTGCCTTATTTATCATTAATTTTTAAATTTTCGGTATAAAAATTTATTTTTGTGTCTATGGATGTCTGTCTGTGTGTTTGTTTGAGTGTCCCTGTGAGTGTTTGGGGGAGTGTTTGTCCGGTTATACCTGTGGGTCCACGAGGCCATCTGTGTCCCCTCAGATGGTCTCCCTTATCACAGTTTTTGTGTATAGATGTGTGTCTGTGTGAGTGTTCGGGTGAGTGTGTGTCCGGTTATACCTGTGAGTCCACGAGGCCATCTGTGTCCCCTCAGATGGTCTTCTTTATCACAGTTTGTGTCTATGGATGCAGGCGATGAGTCACAATAACGCGGCTAAAGTATGTTGACCAGACCACACACTAGAAGGTGAAGGAACGACGACGTTTCGGTAAGTCCTTGACCATTCTCAAGTCGACTGAGAATGTGTCTATGAATGTGTGTCTGGGTGAGTGTCCCTGTGAGTGTCCGGGTGAGTGTGTGTGTTCGGGTATACCTGTGGGTCCACGAGGCAATCTGTGTTCCCTCAGATGGTCTTCCTTATTACAGTTTGTGTCTATGGATGTGTGTCTGAGTGAGTGTCCCTGTGAGTGTCCTGGTGGTGTGTGTGTTGTGTGTGTGTGTGTATGTGTGTGTGTGTGTGTGTGTGAGTGTCCGGGTTTATGTGTAGTTTGGTTTCTGGAACCATTTGTGTCCCTCCCTTCAACTCTTTTCCCTTATTCCCACCGTGGGTTCGAATCCCAGGTGATTAGACCTGCCCTAGGTCAATGGATCCAAGGTATCCGTCCGTGGTCCCAACGGATTTCACCTCTTCCCTACTTTACTAGGAGTCAGGCTAATTCCAGCTATCCAGAGAACCTTTCGATACAGAGGCAGCTACAGGAGGGGACCACATAAATTAGTGCCCTGTAGTTACGTAACCGTTCCGACAGGCTCGATCGCAATCTATCCAGATGAGAACACGTTCTCATCCGACTAGACCACGCTGGAGTCGCTGTTTGTCTCAAATTTGGACCCTTTATTTATAGTTAGTATTTTTGGTGTATTAATTGATGTGTATTAATTTGTTAATGACTTAGGTAGAGTGATTTGGGGGGAGAGAGGGGGGGTTGGCGTGTGTAGTGTATTATACGAGATCGTGCTTGGGTTAGTATTCACCATCAACTATTACTAACTTGTAACTAACACAAATTTTTCCACACACTCCGGACCAAAGAGCCAGAGCTCAACCCCCGCAAGTACAACTAGGTGAGTACACACACACACACACACACACACAGAGGAAGCAGCCCATAACAGCTGTTTAAATCCCTGGTACCTATTTACTGCTAGGTAACAGGAACAACAGGTGAAAGAAACTGCCCAGTTTCGTTTCTGCCATCACCGGAGGATCGAACACGGACGCTAGGATTACGAGTTGAGAGCGCTGTCTACTCAGCTGTCAGGCCCCGTAGTGCGTGTACTCGTCAAAAACATAATTTGGGAGAGGTTAGGGGAAAGGAATGATGCTTCCTGGGTTGGGGAATTGGTGTGGGGTTAGTCACTCGGTGGCCTTGGACCTGTGGGGGAGGGGGCCGAGGGGGTTGCCAGTTATGAATTTAATGATTGAATTTGTTAAGATAGGGTATTTATGTAAAAGACGCTGTGAAGAGATAGTAACAAAAGTGTTCCTGACTGCTGTAAGGTAGTGAGTAACTGTCTTGTATGTTAGAAAAATGAATGCTTACTAGACAATTACTTTTTCTTTGAAAACATTTTTTTGGAAAATAAATACAAGTTATTTTGTAAACAAAATATGATTATTTTCCTTTAATAAACACACATGAGCACAAATGGTCCTCGGGAGTCAGAGAGATTGAGAATGAACAGCAAAATAGTAACAAAAAATGAGACGATGATGGGATACTATTTAATTCAAACATAAACCTGTTAAGTATGTAAATTACAGTACCACTAAACACGCGTACACGTACATATGTCAATCAATTTACATAAATAAACATTCACTAATATGTTCCTTTAACAATGGACAGATAGATAATTACCATACACGTGTCAGTCCAATTGCAGGTACACATAGACACACATAGCTGCACTTGTCTGTCGCTCCTGACAATAGTAAACATGTAACAAAAAATGTGACAATGATGGGACACTATGTCATTCAAACGTACACACGCTAACATTATAAATTACAGTAACACTAAACACGCGTACATGTATATATGTCATTCAATTTACATAAAAAAAACATTCACTAATATGTTCCTTTTACAATTAACACACAGATAATTACCGTACACATGTCAGTCCAATTGCAGGTACACATAAACACACATAGCTGCACTTGTCTGTCGCTCCTGACAATAGTATACATAGGTATACACACAAAACAGTCCTTTATCAACTAATGTGTGTGTGTGTGTGTATTTATTCCTTGTATTTATTATTTGTGTCTGCAAAATCGAGTTATTAGCTCTTGGACCCCGCCTTTCTAACAAATGTATTTTTCCTCTTTTATATCAACTACATTTATTTCTCACTAACACACACGCATACACACACACACACACAGTGGAAACAGGAGGCCAGACACAGGATACAGAATAGGAGATGAAGAACTTAATGAAACGGACTGAGAGAAAGATCTAGGAGTTGATATCACACCAAACCTGTCTCCTGAAGCATACATAAAAAGAATAACGTCTGCGGCATATGCGAGACTGCCTAACATCAGAACAGCCTTCAGGAATCTGTGTAAGGAATCATTCAGAATCTTGTACACCACATATGTAAGACCAATCCTGGAGTATGCGGCCCCAGCATGGAGTCCGTATCTTGTCAAGCAGAAGATGAAGCAGGAAAAAGTCCAAAGGTATGCCACTAGACTAGTCCCAGAACTAAGAGGCATGAGTTACGAGGAAAGGCTGCGGGAAATGCACCTTACGGCACTGGAAGACAGAAGAGTAAGGGGAGACATGATCACAACCTACACAACCCTCAGAGGAATCGACCGGGTAAACAAGGATAAACTATTCAACACTGGTGGGACGCAAACAAGGGGACACAGGTGGAAACTGAGTACCCACATGAGCCACAGAGACGTTAGAAGTAACTTTTTCAGTGTCAGAGTAGTTAACGGATGGAATGCATTAAGCAGTGATGTGGTGGAGGCTGACTCCATACACAGTTTCAAATGTAGATATGATTGAGCCCAGTAGGCTCAGGAATCTGTACACCAGTTGATTGACAGTTGAGAGGTGGGACCAAAGAACCATAGCTCAACCCCCGCATGCACAAATAGGTGAGTACACACACACACACACGCGAACTAGTAGCCAACTGTCTAAATGGAGAGAGTTTATTGGTTGTAATTCTTAAGGTCCTCGTTCGAATCCCGGTTGACGCAAGAGGAAATCGGCAGATATTCTTTAACCTGATTCACCTGTTCACCTAGCACAAATGTATCCATCAATGTAGCCCTTTATTTATCTATTTATAATTGTCAATCCATCAATCTATCTTCCCATAAACCAACAATTTTTCATTATATACATCTATCTTACTATGTATCCGTCCATCTACTCGACTGTTTATCCATCCATCTACTCATCTGTCTTTTCATCCATCAACTCATCTATGGATCCGTCTATCCGTCAATGTATATATTTATCAATCAACGTATCCATCCATATATCTATCTATTACTATTTATATCTATCTCTCTATCTATTTGTATCCGACGATCCTACTAACTCATTTTCCATTAATCTATCCATTTATCATTCTACTTATCTATCAATCTATTTATTCATCTACTTCTCTTTCCATCTATCCATCTACTCATCTATCTAACCATTAATCTATCTACATACTCCCCACTCCGTCTCCTATCGTTTTCCCAAACTCCCTCCTCCCGTACCGGCTCCTTCTTTTTTCCACCCTCCCGTAACCCTGCTCATCCTCCCTCCTTCTGCCCTTCCCATACCCGCCCCTATTCCATCCCGCCCTTCCCATCGTCTTAACTCTCGGGGCAGTTCTTTACCTTCGTTCTCACTCCTTCCGCCGTTTCTCACTCTCGCCCTCCTTACTGTCTTCCTTCCCTCCCTCCCTCCCGCTGCTAGTCCTTCCCTTCTTACCCTTCCCGTAGTCCTCCCTCCCAGCACCAGTCCTTCTCATCGTCCTCTTACCTCCCCCAGTACCTCCTTCACTCCCTCTTCATCCCTCTTTCACCTCACCTACACCTCTTCTCCTGTTCTCCCTCTTTATACCACCTCTAAATCTCCCGCCCCCCCACCGGCTTTGTACCTCTTCCCTCTTACAAAAATTAGGATCAATAGGACCAAAATTAAACTACTTTATGTGTTTAATTTAAGGAAATCATTTTTTCTGATTACGAAAAAGTCTTCAACCATCTCCAGTAATAATTCACAATTAACCTTAATTGAATCAACAGGGAGAGAGGGGGGGAGGGGTGAGAATAAATAATAATTATTCCAAAATACTTTAACTAATGTCTACACCTACCATCCTATGTCCGTTCCCTACCTCAGACCATTTCCCCTCTAATTTGGTAAAAATAAGCCTTAATAATATAATAATAAATATATTCAAAAAAATCTGTGGATAGCTACAGCCTCCAGCATATATATATATATATATATATATATATATATATATATATATATATATATATATATATATATATATATATATATATATATATATATATATATATATATATATATATATATATATATATATATATATATATATATATATATATATATATATATATATATATATATATATATATAAGCCCATAAGCAATCCAGTTGGGATCGCCCCATTGCCGACAAAGTAGCTCCAACATTACTGTAAGCTGCGACAACACCACATGATACTGCCCGACTTAGAGCTGTAGCAGCTCCCCATGCAGAGGACTTGCTATTAGCAACCCCCAATATCAGCTACTAGCACTCGTCTCACCACAGGCCCTCTGAATGGCTGTGGCTCTCCGCCTCACTGCCCGAATCCACACCGAATACAGGGGTTTTGGTGGCGAGGCAGTGGCCGACAGGTACGGACGACATGGCCTTCTCTGCCAAAGGACAGGAGGATGGCATGCAAGACACTGCGATGTTAACGACATTATAAAGAGAAGCCTTATCACGGAAGGTTGTCCAGCAGAGAGAGAGTCCCGTTCCGTATTGCCCCGCAACTCTGATGAGCCTGTTGGTCGCCCAGATGGGATCACGGTGAACCCCTGGAAGAATGGTAGACAGTTATTGTGGGACTACACTTGCGTTTCAACTTTAGGCAACACCTATGTTAACTTCAGTGCTGCTCAGGCAGGAGGTGCTGCCAATCACTGGGAAGCAGCCAAGTCACATAAAAACGGAGACCTTGATCACTACTACAATTTTGTCCCCATTGCCTCAGAGACACTTGGTGCCTGGGGTAAAAGTGCTGCAAGTTTTTTGAAGGAGCTGGGGTCGAAGCTAATTGAAACAACTAGAGACCCTACAGCCGTCAGTTTTCTCTTTCAGCGCCTTAGTGTGGAGATCCAGAGAGGAATGGCTCACAGCATCCATGCTTCCTGCCCGCAATCCAAGGAGCTGGATGAGTTTGGGGGTTGTAATATAAATATTATGATTAAATTGTATTTATTTTTTCGTTTCGTTGCCTTATTTATCATTAATTTTTAAATTTTCGGTATAAAAATTTATTTTTGTGTCTATGGATGTCTGTCTGTGTGTTTGTTTGAGTGTCCCTGTGAGTGTTTGGGGGAGTGTTTGTCCGGTTATACCTGTGGGTCCACGAGGCCATCTGTGTCCCCTCAGATGGTCTCCCTTATCACAGTTTTTGTGTATAGATGTGTGTCTGTGTGAGTGTTCGGGTGAGTGTGTGTCCGGTTATACCTGTGAGTCCACGAGGCCATCTGTGTCCCCTCAGATGGTCTTCTTTATCACAGTTTGTGTCTATGGATGCAGGCGATGAGTCACAATAACGCGGCTAAAGTATGTTGACCAGACCACACACTAGAAGGTGAAGGAACGACGACGTTTCGGTAAGTCCTTGACCATTCTCAAGTCGACTGAGAATGTGTCTATGAATGTGTGTCTGGGTGAGTGTCCCTGTGAGTGTCCGGGTGAGTGTGTGTGTTCGGGTATACCTGTGGGTCCACGAGGCAATCTGTGTTCCCTCAGATGGTCTTCCTTATTACAGTTTGTGTCTATGGATGTGTGTCTGAGTGAGTGTCCCTGTGAGTGTCCTGGTGAGTGTGTGTGTGTGTGTGTGTGTGTATGTGTGTGTGTGTGTGTGTGTGAGTGTCCGGGTTTATGTGTAGTTTGGTTTCTGGAACCATTTGTGTCCCTCCCTTCAACTCTTTTCCCTTATTCCCACCGTGGGTTCGAATCCCAGGTGATTAGACCTGCCCTAGGTCAATGGATCCAAGGTATCCGTCCGTGGTCCCAACGGATTTCACCTCTTCCCTACTTTACTAGGAGTCAGGCTAATTCCAGCTATCCAGAGAACCTTTCGATACAGAGGCAGCTACAGGAGGGGACCACATAAATTAGTGCCCTGTAGTTACGTAACCGTTCCGACAGGCTCGATCGCAATCTATCCAGATGAGAACACGTTCTCATCCGACTAGACCACGCTGGAGTCGCTGTTTGTCTCAAATTTGGACCCTTTATTTATAGTTAGTATTTTTGGTGTATTAATTGATGTGTATTAATTTGTTAATGACTTAGGTAGAGTGATTTGGGGGGAGAGAGGGGGGGTTGGCGTGTGTAGTGTATTATACGAGATCGTGCTTGGGTTAGTATTCACCATCAACTATTACTAACTTGTAACTAACACAAATTTTTCCACACACTCCGGACCAAAGAGCCAGAGCTCAACCCCCGCAAGTACAACTAGGTGAGTACACACACACACACACACACAGAGGAAGCAGCCCATAACAGCTGTTTAAATCCCTGGTACCTATTTACTGCTAGGTAACAGGAACAACAGGGTGAAAGAAACTGCCCAGTTTCGTTTCTGCCATCACCGGAGGATCGAACACGGACGCTAGGATTACGAGTTGAGAGCGCTGTCTACTCAGCTGTCAGGCCCCGTAGTGCGTGTACTCGTCAAAAACATAATTTGGGAGAGGTTAGGGGAAAGGAATGATGCTTCCTGGGTTGGGGAATTGGTGTGGGGTTAGTCACTCGGTGGCCTTGGACCTGTGGGGAGGGGGCCGAGGGGGTTGCCAGTTATGAATTTAATGATTGAATTTGTTAAGATAGGGTATTTATGTAAAAGACGCTGTGAAGAGATAGTAACAAAAGTGTTCCTGACTGCTGTAAGGTAGTGAGTAACTGTCTTGTATGTTAGAAAAATGAATGCTTACTAGACAATTACTTTTTCTTTGAAAACATTTTTTTGGAAAATAAATACAAGTTATTTTGTAAACAAAATATGATTATTTTCCTTTAATAAACACACATGAGCACAAATGGTCCTCGGGAGTCAGAGAGATTGAGAATGAACAGCAAAATAGTAACAAAAAATGAGACGATGATGGGATACTATTTAATTCAAACATAAACCTGTTAAGTATGTAAATTACAGTACCACTAAACACGCGTACACGTACATATGTCAATCAATTTACATAAATAAACATTCACTAATATGTTCCTTTAACAATGGACAGATAGATAATTACCATACACGTGTCAGTCCAATTGCAGGTACACATAGACACACATAGCTGCACTTGTCTGTCGCTCCTGACAATAGTAAACATGTAACAAAAAATGTGACAATGATGGGACACTATGTCATTCAAACGTACACACGCTAACATTATAAATTACAGTAACACTAAACACGCGTACATGTATATATGTCATTCAATTTACATAAAAAAAACATTCACTAATATGTTCCTTTTACAATTAACACACAGATAATTACCGTACACATGTCAGTCCAATTGCAGGTACACATAAACACACATAGCTGCACTTGTCTGTCGCTCCTGACAATAGTATACATAGGTATACACACAAAACAGTCCTTTATCAACTAATGTGTGTGTGTGTGTGTATTTATTCCTTGTATTTATTATTTGTGTCTGCAAAATCGAGTTATTAGCTCTTGGACCCCGCCTTTCTAACAAATGTATTTTTCCTCTTTTATATCAACTACATTTATTTCTCACTAACACACACGCATACACACACACACACACAGTGGAAACAGGAGGCCAGACACAGGATACAGAATAGGAGATGAAGAACTTAATGAAACGGACTGAGAGAAAGATCTAGGAGTTGATATCACACCAAACCTGTCTCCTGAAGCATACATAAAAAGAATAACGTCTGCGGCATATGCGAGACTGCCTAACATCAGAACAGCCTTCAGGAATCTGTGTAAGGAATCATTCAGAATCTTGTACACCACATATGTAAGACCAATCCTGGAGTATGCGGCCCCAGCATGGAGTCCGTATCTTGTCAAGCAGAAGATGAAGCAGGAAAAAGTCCAAAGGTATGCCACTAGACTAGTCCCAGAACTAAGAGGCATGAGTTACGAGGAAAGGCTGCGGGAAATGCACCTTACGGCACTGGAAGACAGAAGAGTAAGGGGAGACATGATCACAACCTACACAACCCTCAGAGGAATCGACCGGGTAAACAAGGATAAACTATTCAACACTGGTGGGACGCAAACAAGGGGACACAGGTGGAAACTGAGTACCCACATGAGCCACAGAGACGTTAGAAGTAACTTTTTCAGTGTCAGAGTAGTTAACGGATGGAATGCATTAAGCAGTGATGTGGTGGAGGCTGACTCCATACACAGTTTCAAATGTAGATATGATTGAGCCCAGTAGGCTCAGGAATCTGTACACCAGTTGATTGACAGTTGAGAGGTGGGACCAAAGAACCATAGCTCAACCCCCGCATGCACAAATAGGTGAGTACACACACACACACACGCGAACTAGTAGCCAACTGTCTAAATGGAGAGAGTTTATTGGTTGTAATTCTTAAGGTCCTCGTTCGAATCCCGGTTGACGCAAGAGGAAATCGGCAGATATTCTTTAACCTGATTCACCTGTTCACCTAGCACAAATGTATCCATCAATGTAGCCCTTTATTTATCTATTTATAATTGTCAATCCATCAATCTATCTTCCCATAAACCAACAATTTTTCATTATATACATCTATCTTACTATGTATCCGTCCATCTACTCGACTGTTTATCCATCCATCTACTCATCTGTCTTTTCATCCATCAACTCATCTATGGATCCGTCTATCCGTCAATGTATATATTTATCAATCAACGTATCCATCCATATATCTATCTATTACTATTTATATCTATCTCTCTATCTATTTGTATCCGACGATCCTACTAACTCATTTTCCATTAATCTATCCATTTATCATTCTACTTATCTATCAATCTATTTATTCATCTACTTCTCTTTCCATCTATCCATCTACTCATCTATCTAACCATTAATCTATCTACATACTCCCCACTCCGTCTCCTATCGTTTTCCCAAACTCCCTCCTCCCGTACCGGCTCCTTCTTTTTTCCACCCTCCCGTAACCCTGCTCATCCTCCCTCCTTCTGCCCTTCCCATACCCGCCCCTATTCCATCCCGCCCTTCCCATCGTCTTAACTCTCGGGGCAGTTCTTTACCTTCGTTCTCACTCCTTCCGCCGTTTCTCACTCTCGCCCTCCTTACTGTCTTCCTTCCCTCCCTCCCTCCCGCTGCTAGTCCTTCCCTTCTTACCCTTCCCGTAGTCCTCCCTCCCAGCACCAGTCCTTCTCATCGTCCTCTTACCTCCCCCAGTACCTCCTTCACTCCCTCTTCATCCCTCTTTCACCTCACCTACACCTCTTCTCCTGTTCTCCCTCTTTATACCACCTCTAAATCTCCCGCCCCCCCCACCGGCTTTGTACCTCTTCCCTCTTACAAAAATTAGGATCAATAGGACCAAAATTAAACTACTTTATGTGTTTAATTTAAGGAAATCATTTTTTCTGATTACGAAAAAGTCTTCAACCATCTCCAGTAATAATTCACAATTAACCTTAATTGAATCAACAGGGAGAGAGGGGGGGAGGGGTGAGAATAAATAATAATTATTCCAAAATACTTTAACTAATGTCTACACCTACCATCCTATGTCCGTTCCCTACCTCAGACCATTTCCCCTCTAATTTGGTAAAAATAAGCCTTAATAATATAATAATAAATATATTCAAAAAAATCTGTGGATAGCTACAGCCTCCAGCATATATATATATATATATATATATATATATATATATATATATATATATATATATATATATATATATATATATATATATATATATATATATATATATATATATATATATATATATATATATATATATATATATATATATATATATATATATATATATATATATATAAGCCCATAAGCAATCCAGTTGGGATCGCCCCATTGCCGACAAAGTAGCTCCAACATTACTGTAAGCTGCGACAACACCACATGATACTGCCCGACTTAGAGCTGTAGCAGCTCCCCATGCAGAGGACTTGCTATTAGCAACCCCCAATATCAGCTACTAGCACTCGTCTCACCACAGGCCCTCTGAATGGCTGTGGCTCTCCGCCTCACTGCCCGAATCCACACCGAATACAGGGGTTTTGGTGGCGAGGCAGTGGCCGACAGGTACGGACGACATGGCCTTCTCTGCCAAAGGACAGGAGGATGGCATGCAAGACACTGCGATGTTAACGACATTATAAAGAGAAGCCTTATCACGGAAGGTTGTCCAGCAGAGAGAGAGTCCCGTTCCGTATTGCCCCGCAACTCTGATGAGCCTGTTGGTCGCCCAGATGGGATCACGGTGAACCCCTGGAAGAATGGTAGACAGTTATTGTGGGACTACACTTGCGTTTCAACTTTAGGCAACACCTATGTTAACTTCAGTGCTGCTCAGGCAGGAGGTGCTGCCAATCACTGGGAAGCAGCCAAGTCACATAAAAACGGAGACCTTGATCACTACTACAATTTTGTCCCCATTGCCTCAGAGACACTTGGTGCCTGGGGTAAAAGTGCTGCAAGTTTTTTGAAGGAGCTGGGGTCGAAGCTAATTGAAACAACTAGAGACCCTACAGCCGTCAGTTTTCTCTTTCAGCGCCTTAGTGTGGAGATCCAGAGAGGAATGGCTCACAGCATCCATGCTTCCTGCCCGCAATCCAAGGAGCTGGATGAGTTTGGGGGTTGTAATATAAATATTATGATTAAATTGTATTTATTTTTTCGTTTCGTTGCCTTATTTATCATTAATTTTTAAATTTTCGGTATAAAAATTTATTTTTGTGTCTATGGATGTCTGTCTGTGTGTTTGTTTGAGTGTCCCTGTGAGTGTTTGGGGGAGTGTTTGTCCGGTTATACCTGTGGGTCCACGAGGCCATCTGTGTCCCCTCAGATGGTCTCCCTTATCACAGTTTTTGTGTATAGATGTGTGTCTGTGTGAGTGTTCGGGTGAGTGTGTGTCCGGTTATACCTGTGAGTCCACGAGGCCATCTGTGTCCCCTCAGATGGTCTTCTTTATCACAGTTTGTGTCTATGGATGCAGGCGATGAGTCACAATAACGCGGCTAAAGTATGTTGACCAGACCACACACTAGAAGGTGAAGGAACGACGACGTTTCGGTAAGTCCTTGACCATTCTCAAGTCGACTGAGAATGTGTCTATGAATGTGTGTCTGGGTGAGTGTCCCTGTGAGTGTCCGGGTGAGTGTGTGTGTTCGGGTATACCTGTGGGTCCACGAGGCAATCTGTGTTCCCTCAGATGGTCTTCCTTATTACAGTTTGTGTCTATGGATGTGTGTCTGAGTGAGTGTCCCTGTGAGTGTCCTGGTGAGTGTGTGTGTGTGTGTGTGTGTGTATGTGAGTGTGTGTGTGTGTGTGAGTGTCCGGGTTTATGTGTAGTTTGGTTTCTGGAACCATTTGTGTCCCTCCCTTCAACTCTTTTCCCTTATTCCCACCGTGGGTTCGAATCCCAGGTGATTAGACCTGCCCTAGGTCAATGGATCCAAGGTATCCGTCCGTGGTCCCAACGGATTTCACCTCTTCCCTACTTTACTAGGAGTCAGGCTAATTCCAGCTATCCAGAGAACCTTTCGATACAGAGGCAGCTACAGGAGGGGACCACATAAATTAGTGCCCTGTAGTTACGTAACCGTTCCGACAGGCTCGATCGCAATCTATCCAGATGAGAACACGTTCTCATCCGACTAGACCACGCTGGAGTCGCTGTTTGTCTCAAATTTGGACCCTTTATTTATAGTTAGTATTTTTGGTGTATTAATTGATGTGTATTAATTTGTTAATGACTTAGGTAGAGTGATTTGGGGGGAGAGAGGGGGGGTTGGCGTGTGTAGTGTATTATACGAGATCGTGCTTGGGTTAGTATTCACCATCAACTATTACTAACTTGTAACTAACACAAATTTTTCCACACACTCCGGACCAAAGAGCCAGAGCTCAACCCCCGCAAGTACAACTAGGTGAGTACACACACACACACACACACAGAGGAAGCAGCCCATAACAGCTGTTTAAATCCCTGGTACCTATTTACTGCTAGGTAACAGGAACAACAGGGTGAAAGAAACTGCCCAGTTTCGTTTCTGCCATCACCGGAGGATCGAACACGGACGCTAGGATTACGAGTTGAGAGCGCTGTCTACTCAGCTGTCAGGCCCCGTAGTGCGTGTACTCGTCAAAAACATAATTTGGGAGAGGTTAGGGGAAAGGAATGATGCTTCCTGGGTTGGGGAATTGGTGTGGGGTTAGTCACTCGGTGGCCTTGGACCTGTGGGGGAGGGGGCCGAGGGGGTTGCCAGTTATGAATTTAATGATTGAATTTGTTAAGATAGGGTATTTATGTAAAAGACGCTGTGAAGAGATAGTAACAAAAGTGTTCCTGACTGCTGTAAGGTAGTGAGTAACTGTCTTGTATGTTAGAAAAATGAATGCTTACTAGACAATTACTTTTTCTTTGAAAACATTTTTTTGGAAAATAAATACAAGTTATTTTGTAAACAAAATATGATTATTTTCCTTTAATAAACACACATGAGCACAAATGGTCCTCGGGAGTCAGAGAGATTGAGAATGAACAGCAAAATAGTAACAAAAAATGAGACGATGATGGGATACTATTTAATTCAAACATAAACCTGTTAAGTATGTAAATTACAGTACCACTAAACACGCGTACACGTACATATGTCAATCAATTTACATAAATAAACATTCACTAATATGTTCCTTTAACAATGGACAGATAGATAATTACCATACACGTGTCAGTCCAATTGCAGGTACACATAGACACACATAGCTGCACTTGTCTGTCGCTCCTGACAATAGTAAACATGTAACAAAAAATGTGACAATGATGGGACACTATGTCATTCAAACGTACACACGCTAACATTATAAATTACAGTAACACTAAACACGCGTACATGTATATATGTCATTCAATTTACATAAAAAAAACATTCACTAATATGTTCCTTTTACAATTAACACACAGATAATTACCGTACACATGTCAGTCCAATTGCAGGTACACATAAACACACATAGCTGCACTTGTCTGTCGCTCCTGACAATAGTATACATAGGTATACACACAAAACAGTCCTTTATCAACTAATGTGTGTGTGTGTGTGTATTTATTCCTTGTATTTATTATTTGTGTCTGCAAAATCGAGTTATTAGCTCTTGGACCCCGCCTTTCTAACAAATGTATTTTTCCTCTTTTATATCAACTACATTTATTTCTCACTAACACACACGCATACACACACACACACACAGTGGAAACAGGAGGCCAGACACAGGATACAGAATAGGAGATGAAGAACTTAATGAAACGGACTGAGAGAAAGATCTAGGAGTTGATATCACACCAAACCTGTCTCCTGAAGCATACATAAAAAGAATAACGTCTGCGGCATATGCGAGACTGCCTAACATCAGAACAGCCTTCAGGAATCTGTGTAAGGAATCATTCAGAATCTTGTACACCACATATGTAAGACCAATCCTGGAGTATGCGGCCCCAGCATGGAGTCCGTATCTTGTCAAGCAGAAGATGAAGCAGGAAAAAGTCCAAAGGTATGCCACTAGACTAGTCCCAGAACTAAGAGGCATGAGTTACGAGGAAAGGCTGCGGGAAATGCACCTTACGGCACTGGAAGACAGAAGAGTAAGGGGAGACATGATCACAACCTACACAACCCTCAGAGGAATCGACCGGGTAAACAAGGATAAACTATTCAACACTGGTGGGACGCAAACAAGGGGACACAGGTGGAAACTGAGTACCCACATGAGCCACAGAGACGTTAGAAGTAACTTTTTCAGTGTCAGAGTAGTTAACGGATGGAATGCATTAAGCAGTGATGTGGTGGAGGCTGACTCCATACACAGTTTCAAATGTAGATATGATTGAGCCCAGTAGGCTCAGGAATCTGTACACCAGTTGATTGACAGTTGAGAGGTGGGACCAAAGAACCATAGCTCAACCCCCGCATGCACAAATAGGTGAGTACACACACACACACACGCGAACTAGTAGCCAACTGTCTAAATGGAGAGAGTTTATTGGTTGTAATTCTTAAGGTCCTCGTTCGAATCCCGGTTGACGCAAGAGGAAATCGGCAGATATTCTTTAACCTGATTCACCTGTTCACCTAGCACAAATGTATCCATCAATGTAGCCCTTTATTTATCTATTTATAATTGTCAATCCATCAATCTATCTTCCCATAAACCAACAATTTTTCATTATATACATCTATCTTACTATGTATCCGTCCATCTACTCGACTGTTTATCCATCCATCTACTCATCTGTCTTTTCATCCATCAACTCATCTATGGATCCGTCTATCCGTCAATGTATATATTTATCAATCAACGTATCCATCCATATATCTATCTATTACTATTTATATCTATCTCTCTATCTATTTGTATCCGACGATCCTACTAACTCATTTTCCATTAATCTATCCATTTATCATTCTACTTATCTATCAATCTATTTATTCATCTACTTCTCTTTCCATCTATCCATCTACTCATCTATCTAACCATTAATCTATCTACATACTCCCCACTCCGTCTCCTATCGTTTTCCCAAACTCCCTCCTCCCGTACCGGCTCCTTCTTTTTTCCAC